>NW_027100728.1:1774533-1790249 GCF_040412425.1 Macrobrachium rosenbergii
TCGCCGGAGGTGCCATCATTACATGAATGACTATGCTCTAGTTTGAGAAAATGACCTTCGGGCCCTACAAAAAAACAAAAAGCTGAATTGGACCCCTGGACCCACAAAAAAAACAAGATGTAAAGATTTCCGGAATCGCCGGAGGTGGCCATCATTACATGAATGACTATGCTCTAGTTTGAGAAAATGATAGTCTTCATATTGGCTCCAAAATCTCACCTAAGAATCCCAAGACTCCTTGAAGATTCTTTCTTCAGCAACTGGACAGGGCCCCCATTTTTAAAAAAGGACCTCAATAAAGATTTCTACCAATTTATATAGGTGGCCAGCATTACATGAATGACTATGCTCTAGTTTGAGAAAATGATAGTCTTAGTATTGGCGCCAAAATCTTCACTGAAGAATCCCTGAAGACTCTTTGAAGATTCTTTCTTCAGCTGAATTGGACCCTGGGCCCGAAAAAAAAAAAAAAAAAAAGGACCCTTACTAAAGATTTCCTGAATTGCCGGAGGTGGCTATCATTACATGAATGACTATGCTCTAGTTTGAGAAAATGATAGTCTTCATATTGGCTCCAAAATCTCACTGAAGAATCCTGAAGACTCCTTGAAGATTCTTTCTTCAGCTGAATTGGGACCCCTGGGCCCCAAAAAAAAAAATAAAAAGGACCCCTACCAAAGATTTCTCTGAATCGCTGGAGGTGGCCATCATTACATGAATGACTATGCTCTAGTTTGAGAAAATGATAGTCTTCGTATTGGCGCCAAAATCTTCACCAAAGAATCCCTGAAGACTCCTTTGAAGATTCTTTCTTCAGCTGAACTGACCCTGGGCCCCACAAAAAAAAAAAAAAAGGACCCCTACTAAAGATTTCTCCGAATCGCCGGAGGTGGCCATCATTACATGAATGACTATGCTCTAGTTTGAGAAAATGATAGTCTTCGTTGGCTCCAAAATCTCACCTGAAGAATCCTGAAGACTCCTTGAAGATTCTTTCTTCAGCTGAACTGGACCCCTGGGCCCCACAAAACAAAAAAAAAAAAGGACCCCTTACCAAAGATTTCCTCCGGAATCGCCGGAGGTGGCCATCATTACATGAATGACTATGCTCTAGTTTGAGAAAATGATAGTCTTCGTATTGGCTCCAAAATCTTCACCAAAGAATCCCTGAAGACTCCTTGAAGATTCTTTCTTCAGCTGAATTGGACCCTGGGCCCCACAAAAAAAAAAAAAAGGACCATCATTTCTTACTATGCAAAGATTTCCTCCGAATCTGAAGACTCGGAGGTGGCCCCATCATTACATGAATGACTATGCTCTAGTTTGAGAAAATGATAGTCTTCATATTGGCTCCAAAATCTTCACCAAGATTCCCTGAAGACTCCTTTGAAGACTCTTTCTTCAGCAGTATAACAGGTGTCATTTTTAAAAAAAAAAAAAGGGTACCCTTACCATTTATCCGATCGCCGGAGGTGGTAGCCTTACATGACTATGCTCTAGTTTGAGAAAATGATAGTCTTAGTATTGGCGCCAAAATCTTCACCGAAGAATCCCTGAAGACTCCTTGAAGATTCTTTCTTCAGCTGAATTGGACCCCTGGGCCCTGGACCCCTTACTAAAGATTTCGAATCGCCGGAGGTGGCCATCATTACATGAATGACTATGCTCTAGTTTGAGAAAATGATAGTCTTCGTATTGGCTCCAAAAATCTTCACCGAAGAATCCCTGAAGACTCCTTTGAAGATTCTTTCTTCAGCTGAATTGGACCCCTGGGCCCCACAAAAAAAAAAAAAAGGACCCCTTACCAAGATTTCTCCGAATCGCCGAGGTGGCCATCATTACATGAATGACTATGCTCTAGTTTGAGAAAATGATAGTCTTCATATTGGTGCCAAAATCTTCACCGAAGAATCCCTGAAGACTCCTTTGAAGATTCTTTCTTCAGCTGAATTGGACCCCTGGGCCCCACAAAAAAAAAAAAACAAAAGGACCCTTTCAAAAGATTTCTCCAGAATCGCCGAGGTGGCCATCATTACATGAATGACTATGCTCTAGTTTCAGAAAATGATAGTCTTCGTATTGGCGCCAAAATCTTCACTGAAGAATCCCTGAAGACTCCTTGAAGATTCTTTCTTCAGCTGAATTGGACCCCTGGGCCCCAAAAAAAAAAAATAAAAAAGGACCCCTTACCAAAGATTTCCTCCGGAATCGCCGTAGGTAGCCATCATTACATGAATGACTATGCTCTAGTTTGAGAAAATGATAGTCTTCGTATTGGAGCCAAAATCTTCACTGAAGAATCCCTGAAGACTCCTTGAAGATTCTTTCTTCAGCTGAATTGGACCCCTGGGCCCCACAAAAAAAAAAAGGACCCCCTACCAAAGATTTCCTCCGGAATCGCCGGAGGTGGCCATCATTACATGAATGACTATGCTCTAGTTTGAGAAAATGATAGTCTTCGTATTGGCGCAAAATCTTCACCGAAGAATCCCTGAAGACTCCTTGAAGATTCTTTCTTCAGCTGAACTGTACCCCTGGGCCCCACAAAAAAAAAAAACAAACAAAAAGGACCCCTTACCAAAGATTTCCTCCGGAATCGCCGGAGGTGGCCATCATTACATGAATGACTATGCTCTAGTTTGAGAAAATGATAGTCTTCGTATTGGCTCCAAAATCTTCACCGAAGAATCCCTGAAGACTCTTTGAAGATTCTTTCTTCAGCGGAATTGGACCCCTGGGCCCCACAAAAAAAAAAAAAAAAAGACCCCTTACCAAAAGATTTCCTCCGGAATCGCCGGAGGTGGCCATCATTACATGAATGACTATGCTCTTGTTTTAGAAAATGATAGTCTTCATATTGGCTCCAGAATCCTCACCCAAGATTCCCTGAAGACTCCTTGAAGACTCTTTCTTCAGCAGTATAACAGGTGTCATTTTTCAATTTCAAGGGTAATTTCTACCATTTATATAGCTGGTAGCCTTAATGACTATGCTCTAGTTTGAGAAAATGATAGTCTTAGTATTGGCGCCAAAATCTTCACCGAAGAATCCCTGAAGACTCCTTGAAGATTCTTTCTTCAGCTGAATTGGACCCCTGGGCCCCACAAAAAAAAAAAAAAAAAAAGGACCCCTTACCAAAGATTTCCTTCGGAATCGCCGGAGGTGGCCATCATTACATGAATGACTATGCTCTAGTTTGAGAAAATGATAGTCTTCGTATTGGCGCCAAAATCTTCACCGAAGAATCCCTGAAGACTCCTTGAAGATTCTTTCTTCAGCTGAACTGGTTCCTGGGCCCAACAAAAAAAAAAAAAAAAAAGGACCCCTTACCAAAGATTTCCTCCGGAATCGCCGGAGGTGGCCATCATTACATGAATGACTATGCTCTAGTTTGAGAAAATGACAGTCTTCGTATTGGCTCCAAAATATTCACCGAAGAATCCCTGAAGACTCCTTGAAGATTCTTTCTTCAGCTGAATTGGACCCCTGGGCCCCACAAAAAAAAAAAAAGGACCCCTTACCAAAGATTTCCTCTGGAATCGCCGGAGGTGGCCATCATTACATGAATGACTATGCTCTAGTTTGAGAAAATGATAGTCTTCGTATTGGCTCAAAATCTTCACCGAAGAATCCCTGAAGACTCCTTGAAGATTCTTTCTTCAGCTGAACTGGACCCCTGGGCCCCACAAAAAAAAAAAAAAAAAAAAAGACCCTTACCAAAGATTTCCTCCGGAATCGCCGGAGG
This sequence comes from Macrobrachium rosenbergii, assembly GCF_040412425.1. NCBI lineage: Eukaryota > Metazoa > Arthropoda > Malacostraca > Decapoda > Palaemonidae > Macrobrachium > Macrobrachium rosenbergii. Next base: position 1,778,279 of record NW_027100728.1, read on the forward strand.
TGGCCATCATTACATGAATGACTATGCTCTAGTTTGAGAAAATGATAGTCTTCGTATTGGCTCCAAAATCTTCACCGAAGAATCCCTGAAGACTCTTTGAAGATTCTTTCTTCAGCTGAATTGGACCCCTGGGCCCCACAAAAAAAAACAAAAAAGGACCCCTTACCAAAGATTTCCTCCGGAATCGCTGGAGGTGGCCATCATTACATGAATGACTATGCTCTAGTTTTAGAAAATGATAGTCTTCATATTGGCTCCAAAATCCTCACCCAATATTCCCTGAAGACTCCTTGAAGACTCTTTCTTCAGCAGTATAACAGGTGTCATTTTTAAATTTCAAGGGTAATTTCTACCATTTATATAGCTGGTAGCCTTTATGACTATGCTCTAGTTTGAGAAAATGATAGTATTAGTATTGACGCCAAAATCTTCACCGAAGAATCCCTGAAGACTCCTTGAAGATTCTTTCTTCAGCTGAATTGGACCCCTGGGCCCCACAAAAAAAAACAAAAAAGGACCCCTTACCAAAGATTTCCTCCGGAATCGCCGGAGGTGGCCATCATTACATGAATGACTATGCTCTAGTTTGAGAAAATGATAGTCTTCGTATTGGCGCCAAAATCTTCACCGAAGAATCCCTGAAGACTCCTTGAAGATTCTTTCTTCAGCTGAACTGGACCCCTGGGCCCCACGAAAAAAAAAAAAAGGACCCCCTACCAAAGATTTCCTCCGGAATCGCCGGAGGTGGCCATCATTACATGAATGACTATGCTCTAGTTTGAGAAAATGATAGTCTTCGTATTGGCTCCAAAATCTTCACCGAAGAATCCCTGAAGACTCCTTGAAGATTCTTTCTTCAGCTGAACTGGACCCCTGGGCCCAACAAAAAAAAAAAGGACCCCTTACCAAAGATTTCCTCTGGAATCGCCGGAGGTGGCCATCATTACATGAATGACTATGCTCTAGTTTGAGAAAATGATAGTCTTCGTATTGGCGCCAAAATCTTCACCGAAGAATCCTGAAGACTCCTTGAAGATTCTTTCTTCAGCTGAACTGGACCCTGGGCCCCAAAAAAAAAAAAAAAAAAAAGGACCCCTTACCAAAGATTTCCTCCGGAATCGCCGGAGGTGGCCATCATTACATGAATGACTATGCTCTAGTTTGAGAAAATGATAGTCTTCAGATATTGGCTCCAAAATCTTCACCGAAGAATCCCTGAAGACTCTTTGAAGATTCTTTCTTCAGCTGAATTGGACCCCTGGGCCCTACAAAAAAAAAAAAAAAAAGACCCCTTACAAAGATTTCCTCCGGAATCGCCGGAGGTGGCCATCATTACATGAATGACTATGCTCTAGTTTTAGAAAATGATAGTCTTCATATTGGCTCCAAAATCCTCACCCAAGATTCCCTGAAGACTCCTTGAAGACTCTTTCTTCAGCAGTATAACAGGTGTCATTTTTAAATTTCAAAAAAGGACTACCATTTATATAGCTGGTAGCCTTTATGACTATGCTCTAGTTTGAGAAAATGATAGTCTTAGTATTGGCGCCAAAATCTTCACCGAAGAATCCCTGAAGACTCCTTGAAGATTCTTTCTTCAGCTGAATTGGACCCCTGGGCCCCACAAAAAAAACAGAAAAGGACCCCTTACCAAAGATTTCCTCCGGAATCGCCGGAGGTGGCCATCATTACATGAATGACTATGCTCTAGTTTTAGAAAATGATAGTCTTCGTATTGGCGCCAAAATCTTCACATAAGAATCCCTGAAGACTCCTTGAAGATTCTTTCTTCAGCTGAACTGGACCCCTGGGCCCCACAAAAAAAAAAAAAGGACCCCCTACCAAAGATTTCCTCCGGAATCGCCGGAGGTGGCCATCATTACATGAATGACTATGCTCTAGTTTGAGAAAATGATAGTCTTTGTATTGGCTCCAAAATCTTCACCGAAGAATCCCTGAAGACTCCTTGAAGATTCTTTCTTCAGCTGAATTGGACCTCTGGGCCCCACAAAAAAAACAAAAAAGGACCCCTTACCAAAGATTTCCTCCGGAATCGCCGGAGGTGGCCATCATTACATGAATGACTATGCTCTAGTTTGAGAAAATGATAGTCTTCGTATTGGCGCCAAAATCTTCACCGAAGAATCCCTGGAGACTCCTTGAAGATTCTTTCTTCAGCTGAACTGGACCCCTGGGCCCCACAAAAAAAAAAAAAAGGACCCCTACCAAAGATTTCCTCCGGAATCGCCGTAGGTGGCCATCATTACATGAATGACTATGCTGTAGTTTGAGAAAATGATAGTCTTCGTATTGGCTCCAAAATCTTCACCGAAGAATCCCTGAAGACTCCTTGAAGATTCTTTCTTCAGCTGAATTGGACCCCTGGGCCCCAAAAAAAAACAAAAAGGACCCCTTACCAGAGATTTCCTCCGGAATGTCCGGAGGTGGAAATCATTACATGAATGACTAAGCTCTAGTTTGAGAAAATGATAGTCTTCGTATTGGCTCCAAAATATTCACCGAAGAATCCCTGAAGACTCCTTGAAGATTCTTTCTTCAGCTGAATTGGACCCCTGGGCCCCACAAAAAAAAAAAAAAAAAGGACCCCTTACCAAAGATTTCCTCCGGAATCGCCGGAGGTGGCCATCATTACATGAATGACTATGCTCTAGTTTGAGAAAATTATAGTCTTCGTATTGGCTCCAAAATCTTCACCAAAGAATCCCTGAAGACTCCTTGAAGATTCTTTCTTCAGCTGAACTGGACCCCTGGGCCCCACAAAAAAAAAAAGGACCCCCTACCAAAGATTTCCTCCGGAATCGCCGGAGGTGGCCATCATTACATGAATGACTATGCTGTAGTTTGAGAAAATGATAGTCTTCGTATTGGCTCCAAAATCTTCACCGAAGAATCCATGAAGACTCCTTGAAGATTCTTTCTTCAGCTGAATTGGACCCCTGGGCCCCACAAAAAAAAACAAAAAAAGACCCCTTACCAGAGATTTCCTCCGGAATCGCCGGAGGTGGAAATCATTACATGAATGACTAAGCTCTAGTTTGAGAAAATGATAGTCTTCGTATTGGCTCCAAAATATTCACCGAAGAATCCCTGAAGACTCCTTGAAGATTCTTTCTTCAGCTGAATTGGACCCCTGGGCCCCAAAAAAAAAAAAAAAGGACCCCTTACCAAAGATTTCCTCCGGAATCGCCGGAGGTGGCCATCATTACATGAATGACTATGCTCTAGTTTGAGAAAATGATAGTCTTCGTATTGGCGCCAAAATCTTCACCGAAGAATCCCTGAAGACTCCTTGAAGATTCTTTCTTCAGCTGAATTGGACCCCTGGGCCCCACAAAAAAAAACAAAAAAGGACCCCTTACCAAAGATTTCCTCCGGAATCGCCGGAGGTGGCCATCATTACATGAATGACTATGCTCTAGTTTGAGAAAATGATAGTCTTCATATTGGCTCCAAAATCTTCACCAAGAATCCCTGAAGACTCCTTGAAGATTCTTTCTTCAGCTGAATTGGACCCTGGGCCCCACAAAAAAAAAAAAAACAAAAAGGACCCTTACCAAAGATTTCCTCCGGAATCGCCGGAGGTGGCCATCATTACATGAATGACTATGCTCTAGTTTGAGAAAATGATAGTCTTCGTATTGGCTCCAAAATCTTCACCGAAGAATCCCTGAAGACTCCTTGAAGATTCTTTCTTCAGCTGAATTGGACCCTGGGCCCCAAAAAAAAAAAAAAAAACCCCTTACCAAAGATTTCCTCCGGAATCGCCGGAGGTGGCCATCATTACATGAATGACTATGCTCTAGTTTGAGAAAATGATAGTCTTCGTATTGGCTCCAAAATCTTCACCGAAGAATCCCTGAAGACTCCTTGAAGATTCTTTCTTCAGCTGAATTGGACCCCTGGGCCCCAAAAAAAAAAAAAAAAAAGGACCCCTTACCAAAGATTTCCTCCGGAATCGCCGGAGGTGGCCATCATTACATGAATGACTATGCTCTAGTTTGAGAAAATGATAGTCTTCGTATTGGCTCCAAAATCTTCACCGAAGAATCCCTGAAGACTCCTTGAAGATTCTTTCTTCAGCTGAACTGGACCCCTGGGCCCCAAAAAAAAAAAAAAAAAAAAAGGACCCCTTACAAAGATTTCCTCCGGAATCGCCGGAGGTGGCCATCATTACATGAATGACTATGCTCTAGTTTGAGAAAATGATAGTCTTCGTATTGGCTCCAAAATCTTCACCAAAGAATCCCTGAAGACTCTTGAAGATTCTTTCTTCAGCTGAAACTGGACCCATTTTTTCAATTCAAAAAAAAAAAAAAGGACCCCTTACCATTTTCCTCCGGAATGCGTGGCCATCATTACATGAATGACTATGCTCTAGTTTGAGAAAATGATAGTCTTCGTATTGGCTCCAAAATCTTCACCGAAGAATCCCTGAAGACTCCTTGAAGATTCTTTCTTCAGCTGAATTGGACCCTGGGCCCCACAAAAAAAAAAAAAAAAGGACCCCTAAAAGATTTCCTCCGGAATCGCCGGAGGTGGCCATCATTACATGAATGACTATGCTCTAGTTTGAGAAAATGATAGTCTTCGTATTGGCGCCAAAATCTTCACCAAGAATCCCTGAAGACTCCTTGAAGATTCTTTCTTCAGCTGAATTGGACCCTGGGCCCCAAAAAAAAAAAAAAAAAAGGACCCCTTACAAAGATTTCCTCCGGAATCGCCGGAGGTAGCCATCATTACATGAATGACTATGCTCTAGTTTGAGAAAATGATAGTCTTCGTATTGGCTCCAAAATCTTCACCGAAGAATCCCTGAAGACTCCTTGAAGATTCTTTCTTCAGCTGAATTGGACCCTGGGCCCCAAAAAAAAAAAAAAAAAAAGGACCCCTTACCAAAGATTTCCTCCGGAATCGCCGGAGGTGGCCATCATTACATGAATGACTATGCTCTAGTTTGAGAAAATGATAGTCTTCGTATTGGCGCCAAAATCTTCACCGAAGAATCCCTGAAGACTCCTTGAAGATTCTTTCTTCAGCTGAACTGGACCCCTGGGCCCCACAAAAAAAAAAAGGGACCCCTTACCAAAGATTTCCTCCGGAATCGCCGGAGGTGGCCATCATTACATGAATGACTATGCTCTAGTTTGAGAAAATGATAGTCTTCGTATTGGCTCCAAAATCTTCACCGAAGAATCCTGAAGACTCCTTGAAGATTCTTTCTTCAGCTGAATTGGACCCTGGGCCCCAAAAAAAAAAAAAAAAAACCCTTACCAAAAGATTTCCTCCGGAATCGCCGGAGGTGGCCATCATTACATGAATGACTATGCTCTAGTTTGAGAAAATGATAGTCTTCGTATTGGCTCCAAAAATCTTCACCGAAGAATCCCTGAAGACTCCTTGAAGATTCTTTCTTCAGCTGAACTGGACCCTGGGCCCCACAAAAAAAAAAAAAAAAAAAAAAAGGACCCCTTACCAAAGATTTCCTCCGGAATCGCCGGAGGTGGCCATCATTACATGAATGACTATGCTCTAGTTTGAGAAAATGATAGTCTTCGTATTGGCTCCAAAATCTTCACCGAAGAATCCCTGAAGACTCCTTGAAGATTCTTTCTTCAGCTGAATTGGACCCCTGGGCCCCACAAAAAAAAAAAAAAAAGGACCCCTTACCAAAGATTTCCTCCGGAATCGCCGGAGGTGGCCATCATTACATGAATGACTATGCTCTAGTTTGAGAAAATGATAGTCTTCATGTATTGGCTCCAAAATCTTCACCAAGAATCCCTGAAGACTCCTTGAAGATTCTTTCTTCAGCTGAATTGGACCCCTGGGCCCCAAAAAAAAAAAAAAAAAAAAAAAGGACCCCTTACCAAAGATTTCCTCCGAATCGCCGGAGGTGGCCATCATTACATGAATGACTATGCTCTAGTTTGAGAAAATGATAGTCTTCGTATTGGCTCCAAAATCTTCACCAAAGAATCCCTGAAGACTCCTTGAAGATTCTTTCTTCAGCTGAACTGGACCCCTGGGCCCCACAAAAAAAAAAAAAACCCCCTTACAAAGATTTCCTCCGGAATCGCCGGAGGTAGCCATCATTACATGAATGACTATGCTCTAGTTTGAGAAAATGATAGTCTTCGTATTGGCTCCAAAATCTTCACCGAAGAATCCTGAAGACTCCTTGAAGATTCTTTCTTCAGCTGAATTGGACCCCTGGGCCCCAAAAAAAAAAACAAAAAAAAAGGACCCCTTACCAAAGATTTCCTCCGGAATCGCCGGAGGTGGCCATCATTACATGAATGACTAAGCTCTAGTTTGAGAAAATGATAGTCTTCGTATTGGCTCCAAAATCTTCACCGAAGAATCCCTGAAGACTCCTTGAAGATTCTTTCTTCAGCTGAATTGGACCCTGGGCCCCACAAAAAAAAAAAAAAAAGGACCCTTACAAAGATTTCCTCCGAATCGCCGGAGGTAGCCATCATTACATGAATGACTATGCTCTAGTTTGAGAAAATGATAGTCTTCGTATTGGCTCCAAAATCTTCACCGAAGAATCCCTGAAGACTCCTTGAAGATTCTTTCTTCAGCTGAACTGGACCCCTGGGCCCCACAAAAAAAAAAAAAAAAAAAAAGGACCCCTTACAAAAGATTTCCTCCGGAATCGCCGGAGGTGGCCATCATTACATGAATGACTATGCTCTAGTTTGAGAAAATGATAGTCTTCGTATTGGCTCCAAAATCTTCACCGAAGAATCCCTGAAGACTCCTTGAAGATTCTTTCTTCAGCTGAATTGGACCCCTGGGCCCCACAAAAAAAAAAAAAAAGGACCCCTTACCAAAGATTTCCTCCGGAATCGCCGGAGGTGGCCATCATTACATGAATGACTATGCTCTAGTTTGAGAAAATGATAGTCTTCGTATTGGCTCCAAAATCTTCACCGAAGAATCCCTGAAGACTCCTTGAAGATTCTTTCTTCAGCTGAATTGGACCCCTGGGCCCCACAAAAAAAAAAAAAAAAAAACCCCTTACAAAGATTTCCTCCGGAATCGCCGGAGGTGGCCATCATTACATGAATGACTATGCTCTAGTTTGAGAAAATGATAGTCTTCGTATTGGCTCAAAATCTTCACCAAAGAATCCCTGAAGACTCCTTGAAGATTCTTTCTGCAGCTGAATTGGACCCTTGGGCCCCACAAAAAAAAAAACAAAAAAGGACCCCTTACCAAAGATTTCCTCCGGAATCGCCGGAGGTGGCCATCATTACATGAATGACTATGCTCTAGTTTGAGAAAATGATAGTCTTCGTATTGGCTCCAAAATCTTCACCGAAGAATCCCTGAAGACTCCTTGAAGATTCTTTCTTCAGCTGAATTGGACCCCTGGGCCCCACAAAAAAAAAAAAAAAAAAGGACCCCTTACCAAAGATTTCCTCCGGAATCGCCGGAGGTGGCCATCATTACATGAATGACTATGCTCTAGTTTGAGAAAATGATAGTCTTCGTATTGGCTCCAAAATCTTCACCGAAGAATCCCTGAAGACTCTTTGAAGATTCTTTCTTCAGCTGAATTGGACCCCTGGGCCCCACAAAAAAAAAAAAAAAAAAAAGGACCCCTTACCAAAGATTTCCTCCGGAATCGCCGGAGGTGTCCATCATTACATGAATGACTATGCTCTAGTTTTAGAAAATGATAGTCTTCGTATTGGCTCCAAAATCCTCAACCAAGATTCCTTGAAGACTCCTTGAAGACTCTTTCTTCAGCAGTATAACAGGTGTCATTTTCAATTTCAAAAGGGTAATTTCTTCCATTTATATCGCTGGTAGCCTTTATGACTATGCTCTAGTTTGAGAAAATGATAGTCTTAATATTGGCGCCAAAATCTTCACCGAAGAATCCCTGAAGACTCCTTGAAGATTCTTTCTTCAGCTGAACTGGACCCCTGGGCCCCACAAAAAAAAAAAAAAAAAAAAAAAAGGACCCTTACCAAGATTTCCTCCGGAATCGCCGGAGGTGGCCATCATTACATGAATGACTATGCTCTAGTTTGAGAAAATGATAGTCTTCGTATTGGCGCCAAAATCTTCACCGAAGAATCCTGAAGACTCCTTGAAGATTCTTTCTTCAGCTGAACTGGACCCTGGGCCCCACAAAAAAAAAAAAAAAAAAAAAAAGGACCCCTTACCAAAGATTTCCTCCGGAATCGCCGGAGGTGGCCATCATTACATGAATGACTATGCTCTAGTTTGAGAAAATGATAGTCTTTGTATTGGCTCCAAAATCTTCACCGAAGAATCCCTGAAGACTCTTTGAAGATTCTTTCTTCAGCTGAATTGGACCCCTGGGCCCCACAAAAAAAAAAAAAAAGGACCCCTTACCAAAGATTTCCTCCGGAATCGCCGGAGGTGGCCATCATTACATGAATGACTATGCTCTAGTTTGAGAAAATGATAGTCTTCGTATTGGCTCCAAAATCTTCACCGAAGAATCCCTGAAGACTCCTTGAAGATTCTTTCTTCAGCTGAATTGGACCCCTGGGCCCCACAAAAAAAAAAAAAAAAAAAAAAGGACCCCTTACAAGATTTCCTCCGGAATCGCTGGTAGCCATCATTATGAATGACTATGCTCTAGTTTGAAAATGATAGTCTTCGTATTGGCTCCAAAATCTTCACCGAAGAATCCCTGAAGACTCCTTGAAGATTCTTTCTTCAGCTGAATTGGACCCTGGGCCCCAAAAAAAAAAAAAAAAAAAAAAGGACCCTTACCAAAGATTTCCTCCGGAATCGCCGGAGGTGGCCATCATTACATGAATGACTATGCTCTAGTTTGAGAAAATGATAGTCTTCGTATTGGCGCCAAAATCTTCACCGAAGAATCCCTGAAGACTCCTTGAAGATTCTTTCTTCAGCTGAACTGGACCCCTGGGCCCCAAAAAAAAAAAAAAAAAAGGACCCTTACCAAGATTTCCTCCGGAATCGCCGGAGGTGGCCATCATTACATGAATGACTATGCTCTAGTTTGAGAAAATGATAGTCTTCGTATTGGCTCCAAAATCTTCACCGAAGAATCCTGAAGACTCCTTGAAGATTCTTTCTTCAGCTGAATTGGACCCCTGGGCCCCACAAAAAAAAAAAAAAAGGACCCCTTACCAAAAGATTTCCTCCGGAATCGCCGGAGGTGGCCATCATTACATGAATGACTATGCTCTAGTTTGAGAAAATGATAGTCTTCGTATTGGCTCCAAAATCTTCACCGAAGAATCCCTGAAGACTCCTTGAAGATTCTTTCTTCAGCTGAACTGGACCCCTGGGCCCCACAAAAAAAAAAAAGGACCCTTACCAAGATTTCCTCCGGAATCGCCGGAGGGTAGCCATCATTACATGAATGACTATGCTCTAGTTTGAGAAAATGATAGTCTTCGTATTGGCGCAAAATCTTCACCGAAGAATCCCTGAAGACTCCTTGAAGATTCTTTCTTCAGCTGAACTGGACCCCTGGGCCCCACAAAAAAAAAAAAAAAGGACCCCTTACCAAAGATTTCCTCCGGAATCGCCGGAGGTGGCCATCATTACATGAATGACTATGCTCTAGTTTGAGAAAATGATAGTCTTCGTATTGGCTCCAAAATCTTCACCGAAGAATCCCTGAAGACTCTTTGAAGATTCTTTCTTCAGCTGAACTGGACCCCTGGGCCCCACAAAAAAAAAAAAAAAAGGACCCTTACCAAAGATTTCCTCCGGAATCGCCGGAGGTGGCCATCATTACATGAATGACTACGCTCTAGTTTGAGAAAATGATAGTCTTCGTATTGGCTCCAAAATCTTCACCGAAGAATCCCTGAAGACTCCTTGAAGATTCTTTCTTCAGCTGAACTGGACCCTGGGCCCCACAAAAAAAAAAAAAAAAAGGACCCCTTACCAAAGATTTCCTCCGGAATCGCCGGAGGTGTATCATTACATGAATGACTATGCTCTAGTTTGAGAAAATGATAGTCTTCGTATTGGCTCCAAAATCTTCACCGAAGAATCCTGAAGACTCCTTGAAGATTCTTTCTTCAGCTGAACTGGACCCTGGGCCCCACAAAAAAAAAAAAAAAAAAAAAGGACCCCTTACCAAAGATTTCCTCCGGAATCGCCGGAGGTGGCCATCATTACATGAATGACTATGCTCTAGTTTGAGAAAATGATAGTCTTCGTATTGGCGCAAAATCTTCACCGAAGAATCCCTGAAGACTCCTTGAAGATTCTTTCTTCAGCTGAACTGTACCCCTGGGCCCCACAAAAAAAAAAAAAAAAAAAAACAAAAAGGACCCCTTACCAAAGATTTCCTCCGGAATCGCCGGAGGTGGCCATCATTACATGAATGACTATGCTCTAGTTTGAGAAAATGATAGTCTTCGTATTGGCTCAAAATCTTCACCGAAGAATCCTGAAGACTCCTTGAAGATTCTTTCTTCAGCTGAATTGGACCCCTGGGCCCCCAAAAAAAAAAAAAAAAAGGACCCCTTACAAAGATTTCCTCCGGAATCGCCGGAGGTGGCCATCATTACATGAATGACTATGCTCTAGTTTGAGAAAATGATAGTCTTCGTATTGGCTCCAAAATCTTCACCGAAGAATCCCTGAAGACTCCTTGAAGATTCTTTCTTCAGCTGAATTGGACCCCTGGGCCCCAAAAAAAAAAAAAAAAAAAAAAAAAGGACCCCTTACAAAGATTTCCTCCGGAATCGCCGGAGGTAGCCATCATTACATGAATGACTATGCTCTAGTTTGAGAAAATGATAGTCTTCATATTGGCTCAAAATCTTCACCGAAGAATCCCTGAAGACTCCTTGAAGATTCTTTCTTCAGCTGAATTGGACCCCTGGGCCCCACAAAAAAAAAAAAAAAGGACCCCTTTCAAAGATTTCCTCCGGAATCGCCGCAGGTGGCCATCATTACATGAATGACTATGCTCTAGTTTGAGAAAATGATAGTCTTCGTATTGGCGCCAAAATCTTCACCAAAGAATCCCTGAAGACTCCTTGAAGATTCTTTCTTCAGCTGAATTGGACCCCTGGGCCCCACAAAAAAAAAAAAAAAAAAAGGACCCCTTACCAAAGATTTCCTCCGGAATCGCCGGAGGTAGCCATCATTACATGAATGACTATGCTCTAGTTTGAGAAAATGATAGTCTTCGTATTGGCGCCAAAATCTTCACCGAAGAATCCTGAAGACTCCTTGAAGATTCTTTCTTCAGCTGAACTGGACCCCTGGGCCCCACGAAAAAAAAAAAAAAAAAAGACCCCCTACCAAAGATTTCCTCCGGAATCGCTGGAGGTTGCCATCATTACATGAATGACTATGCTCTAGTTTGAGAAAATGATAGTCTTAGTATTGGCGCAAAATCTTCACCGAAGAATCCCTGAAGACTCCTTGAAGATTCTTTCTTCAGCTTAATTGGACCCCTGGGCCCCACAAAAAAAAAAAAAAAAAAAAAGGACCCCTTACCAAAGATTTCCTCTGGAATCGCCGGAGGTGGCCATCATTACATGAATGACTATGCTCTAGTTTGAGAAAATGATAGTCTTCGTATTGGCTCCAAAATCTTCACCGAAGAATCCCTGAAGACTCCTTGAAGATTCTTTCTTCAGCTGAATTGGACCCCTGGGCCCCACAAAAAAAAAAAAAAAAAAAAAAAAAAAGACCCCTTACAAAGATTTCCTCCGGAATCGCCGGAGGTGGCCATCATTACATGAATGACTATGCTCTAGTTTGAGAAAATGATAGTCTTCGTATTGGCTCCAAAATCTTCACCGAAGAATCCCTGAAGACTCTTTGAAGATTCTTTCTTCAGCAGAATTGGACCCCTGGGCCCCACAAAAAAAAAAAAAAAAAAAAGGACCCCTTACCAAAGATTTCCTCCGGAATCGCCGGAGGTGTCCATCATTACATGAATGACTATGCTCTAGTTTTA
>NW_027100728.1:1790749-1825488 GCF_040412425.1 Macrobrachium rosenbergii
CATTACATGACTGACTATGCCTAGTTTGAGAAAATGATAGTCTTCGTATTGGCTCCAAAATCTTCAACGAAGAATCCCTGAAGACTCCTTTGAATATTCTTCTTCAGCAGAATCTGGACCCCAAATTTGGCCAAAAAAAAAAAAAAAAAGGACCCCTTAATAAAGATTTCTCCGAATCGCCGGAGGTGTCCATCATTACATGAATGACTATGCCTTAGTTTTAGAAATTACTAGTCTTCAGATAATCCAAAATACTCACCTAAGATTCCCTGAAGACTCCTTGAAGACTCTTTCTTCAGCAGTATAACAGGTGTCATTTTTCGATTTCAAGGGTAATTTCTTCCATTTATATAGCTGGTAGCATTTATGACTATGCTCTAGTTTGAGAAAATGATAGTCTTAGTATTGGCGCCAAAATCTTCACCGAAGAATCCCTGAAGACTCCTTCAAGATTCTTTCTTCAGCTGAACTGAACCCCTGGACCCACAAAAAAAAAAAGGAACCTTATTAAAGATTTCCTCGAATCGCTGGAGGTGGCCATCATTATGCATGAATGACTATGCTCTCAGTTTGAGAAAAATGATAGTCTTCAGATTACAAAATCTTCACCGAAGAATCCCTTGAAGACTCTTGAAGATTCTTTCTTCAGCTGAACTGCTGACCCCTGGGCCCCACAAAAAAAAAAAAAGGACCCCTACCAAAGATTTCGAATCGCCGGAGGTGGCCATCATTACATGAATGACTATGCTCCAGTTTGAGAAAATGATAGTATTCGGATTGTTCCAAAATCTTCACCCGAAGAATCCCTGAAGACTCCTTGAAGATTCTTTTCTTCAGCTGAATTGGACCCCTGGGCCCTAAAAAAAAAAAAAAAAAAACGAACCCTTACTAAGATTTCCTCCGAATCGCCGGAGGTGGAGATCATTACATGAATGACTAAGCTCTAGTTTGAGAAAATGATAGTCTTCTTTATTGACCGCAAAAATCTTCACAAGAAGAATCCTGAAGACTCCTTGAAGATTCTTCCTTCAACTGAATTGGACCCCTGGGCCCCACAAAAAAAAAGAAAAAGGACCTTTACCAAAGATTTCTCCGGTCGCAGGAGTGGCCATCATTACATGAATGATTATGCTCTAGTTTGAGAAAATGATAGTCTTCGTATTGGTGCCAAAATCTTCACCGAAGAAGAACCCTGAAGACTCCTTTGAAGATTCTTTCTTCAGCTGGAACTGGACCCCTGGGCCCTACAAAAAAAAAAAAAAAGGACCAGATTTACAAAGATTTCTCCGAATCACCCGAGGTGGCCAATCATTACATGAATGACTATGCTCTAGTTTGAGAAATGATAGTCTTCAGATATGCTCCAAAATCTTCACTGAAGAATCCCTGAAGACTCTTTGAAGATTCTTTCTTCAGCTGAACTGGACCCTGGGCCCCACAAAAAAAACAAAAGGACCCCTGGCCAAAAGATTTCCTCCGGAATCTGAGGTGGCCATCATTACATGAATGACTATGCTCTAGTTTGAGAAATGATAGTCTTCAGATTGGCTCAAAATCTTCACCGAAGAATCTTGAAGACTCTTTTGAAGATTCTTTCTTCAGCTGAACTGGACCCCTGGGCCCCACAAAAAAAAGGGACCCTACTTAAACATTTCCTCCAGAATCGCTGGAGGTGGCCATCATTACATGAATGAATATGCTCTAGTTTGAGAAAATGATAGTCTTCGTATTGGCTCCAAAATCTTTCACCAAGAATCCTGAAGACTCTTTGAAGATTCTTTCTTCAGCTGAATTGGACCCCTGGGCCCCTACAAAAAAACAAAAAGGACCCACTTTACCAAAGATTTCTCCCGGAATGGCTGGAGGTGGCCATCGATACATGAATGACTATGCTCTAGTTTGAGAAAATGATAGTCTTCATATGGCGACAAAATCTTCACCTAAGAATCCCTGAAGACTCCTTGAAGATTCTTTCTTCAGCTGAACTGGACCCCTGGGCCCAAAAAAAAAAAAAAAAAGATTTCCTCCGAAAGGTGACCATCATTGCATTGACTAAAGATGATAGTCTTAGTATTGGCTCAAAATCTTCACGAATCGCTCCTTGGAGGTGGCAAAAGACATCATTACATGAATGACATGAATGCTATATACGTTTGAAAATGATAGTCTTCGTATTGGTGCCAAAATCTTCACTGAAGAATCCTGAAGACTCCTTGAAGATTCTTTCTTCAATGAACTGGACCCTGCCCCCACAAAAAAAAAAAAACAAGACCCTTACAAGATTTCTCCGAATCGCGAGGCTATCATTACATGAATGACTATGCTCTAGTTTGAAAAATGATAGTCTTCGTGTTGGCTCAAATCTTCACCGAAAGAATCCTGAAGACTCTTTGAAGATTCTTTCTTCCAGCTGAATTGGACCCCTGGCCCCACAAAAAACAAAAACAAACAAGGACCCTTTACCAAAGATTTCCTCCGGAATCGCCGAGGTAGCCATCATTACATGAATGACTATGCTCTAGTTTGAAAATGATAGTCTTAAGATTGCTCCAAAATCTTCACCTAAAATCCCTGAAGACTCCTTGAAGATTCTTTCTTCAGCTGAACTGGACCCCTAGACCCAAAAAAAAAAAAAAAAAAAGGGACCCTTACCAAGATTTCCTCCGAATCGCCGGAGGTGCCATCATTACATGAATGACTATGCTCTAGTTTTAGAAATGATAGTCTTCGTATTTGGCTCAAAAAAATCTTCACCGAAGAATCCCTGAAGACTCTTTGAGATTCTTTTCTTCAGTTGAATTGGACCCTGGGCCCCATTTTTTAAAACAAAAAAAGGACCCCTTTCCATTTCCTCCAGGAATAGCTGGAGCATCATTAAATAATGACTATGCTCTAGTTTGAGAAAATGATAGTCTTCCTATTGGCTCAAAATCTCACCCAAGATTCCCTGAAGACTCCTTGAAGATTCTTTCTTCAGCTGAATTTTACCCTTGGGCCATTTTCAAAAAAAAAAAGGAACCCTTCTAAAGATTTCCTCGAATCGCTGAGTAGCCATCATTACATGAATGACAATGCTCTAGTTTGAGAAAATGATAGTCTCTTTGTATTGGTGCAAAATCTTCACTGAAGAATCCCTGAAGACTCCTTTGAAGATTCTTTCTTCAGCTGAACTGGACCCTGGGCCCCACAAAAAAAAAAAAGGACCCATACAAATATTTCCTCCGAATCACTGGAGGTGGCCATCATTACATGAATGACTATGCTCTAGTTTGAGAAAATGATAGTCTTAAATGTATTGGCTCCAAAATCTTCACTGAAGAATCTGAAGACTCTTTGAAGATTCTTTCTTCAGCTGAATTGGACCCCTGGGCCCCACAAAAAAAAAAAAAAAACCCCCTTACCAAAGATTTCCTCGAATCGCCGGAGGTGGCCATCATTACATGAATGACTATGCTCTAGTTTGAGAAAATGATAGTCTTCGTATTGGCTCCAAAATCTTCACCGAAGAATTCCCTGAAGACTCCTTGAAGACTCTTTCTTCAGCTGAAATTTCTGGACCCTGTTTGGCCCCACAAAAAAAAAAAAAAAAGGGACCCCTAAAAAAAAAACACTAAAGATTTCCTCCGGAATCGCCGGAGGTGGCTATCATTACATGAATGACTATGCTCTAGTTTGAAAAATGATAGTCTTCGTAGCGCCAAAATCTTCACCAAAGAATCCTGAAGACTCCTTGAAGATTCTTTCTTCAGCTGAACTGGACCCCTGGGCCCCACAAAAAAACTAAAAAAGGACCCTACCAAAGATTTCTCCGGAATCACTGGAGGTGGCCATCATTACATGAATGACTATGCTCTAGTTTGAGAAAATGATAGTCTTCGATGGCTCCAAAATCTTCACCAAAAAATCTGAAGACTCCTTGAAGATTCTTTCTTCAGCCTGAATTGGACCCTGGGCCCCACAAAAAAAAAAAAAAAAAGGACCCCTTACCAAGATTTCTCCGGAATGCATGAGGTGGCCATCATTACATGAATGACTATGCTCAGTTTGAGAAATGATAGTCTTCGTATTGGCGCCAAAAATCTTCACCGAAGAATCCCTGAAGACTCCTTGAAGATTCTTTCTTCAGCTGAATTGGACCCCTGGGCCAAAAAAAAAAACAAAAGGACCCCTTACCAAGATTTCCTCCGGAATTGCCGGAGGTAGCCATCATTACATGAATGACTATGCTCTAGTTTGAGAAAATGATAGTCTTCCTATTGGTGCAAATCTTCACTGAAGAATCCCTGAAGACTCATTGAAGATTCTTTCTTCAGCTGAACTGGACCCCTGGGCCCCACAAAAAAAAAAAAAAAAAAAAGACCCATTAAAAGATTTCCTCCGGAATGCCGGAGGTATGCATCATTACATGAATGACTATGCTCTAGTTTGAGAAAATGATAGTCTTCGTTTGCTCCCAAAATCTTCACTGAAGAATCCCTAAGACTGCTTGAAGATTCTTTCTTCAGCTGAATTGGACCCCTGGGCCCCAAAAAAAAAAACAAAAGGACCCCTTACAAAGATTTCTCGAATCGCCGGAGGTAGCCATCATTACATGAATGACTATGCTCTAGTTTGAAAAATGATAGTCTTCCTATTGGTGCAAAATCTTCACCGAAGAATCCTGAAGACTCTTGAAGATTCTTTCTTCAGCTGAACTGGACCCCTGGGCCCCACAAAAAAAAAAAAAAAAAGGACCCCTTACCAAAGATTTCCTCCGAATCGCGGAGGTGGCCATCATTACATGAATGACTATGCTCTAGTTTGAGAAAATGATAGTCTTCATTGGCTCAAAATCTTCACCGAAGAATCCCTGAAGACTCTTGAAGATTCTTTCTTCAGCTGAATTGGACCCCTGGCCCCACAAAAAAAAAAAAAAAAAAGGGACCCTTTACTAAGTTTAGATTTCCTCCGAATCTCTCTTTCTTCAGCAGTAGGTGTCCATTTCAAGGGTAATTTCTTCCATTTACATGAATGACTATGCTCTAGTTTGAGAAAATGATAGTCTTCGTATTGGCTCAAAAATCTTCACCGAAGAATCCCTGAAGACTCCTTGAAGATTCTTTCTTCAGCTGAACTGAACCCTGGGCCCCACAAAAAAAAAAAAAAAGGACCCCTTACAAAGATTTCCTCCGGAATCACGCAGGTGGCCATTACATGAATGACTATGCTCTAGTTTGAGAAAATGATAGTCTTCGTATTGGCTCAAAATCTTCACGAAGAATCCTTGAAGACTCCTTGAAGATTCTTTCTTCAGCTGAATTGGACCCCTGGGCCCCACAAAAAAAAAAAAAGGACCCTTACAAAGATTTCCTCCGGAATCGCCGGAGGTGGCCATCATTACATGAATGACTATGATCTAGTTTGAGAAAATGATAGTCTTCAGATTGGCTCCCAAAATCTTCACCCAAGAATCCCTGAACTCCTTGAAGATTCTTTCTTCAGCTGAACTGGACCCCTGGGCCCCACAAAAAAAAAAAAAAAGTAACCCCTTACGAAGATTTCCTCCGAATCGCCGGAGGTGGCCATCATTACATGAATGACTATGCTCTAGTTTGAGAAAATGATAGTCTTAAGTATTGGCTCCAAAATCTTCACCAAGAATCCTGAAGACTCCTTGAAGATTCTTTCTTCAGCTGAATTGGACCCTGGGCCCCACAAAAAAAAAAACAAAAGGACCCCCTTACCAAAGATTTCCTCCGGAATCGCCGGAGGTGGCCATCATTACATGAATGACTATGCTCTAGTTTGAGAAAATGATAGTCTTCGTATTGGCGCCAAAATCTTCACTGAAGAATCCCTGAAGACTCCTTGAAGATTCTTTCTTCAATGAATTGGACCCTAGGCCCCAAAAAAAAAAACAAAAAGGACCCTTACCAAAGATTTCCTCGGAATCACGGAGGTGGCCATCATTACATGAATGACTATGCTCTAGTTTGAGAAAATGATAGTCTTCGTATTGGCCAAAATCTTCACAAGAATCCCTTGAAGACTCCTTGAAGATTCTTTCTTCAGCTGAACTGGACCCCTAGGATCCACAAAAAAACAAAAAGGACCCTTACAAAGATTTCCTCGGAATCGCCGGGGTGGCCATCATTACATGAATGACTATGCTCTAGTTTGAGAAAATGATAGTCTTCGTATTGGCTCCAAAATCTTCACCGAAGAATCCCTGAAGACTCTTGAAGATTTTTCTTCAGCTGAATTGGACCCTGGGCCCCACAAAAAAAAAAAAAAAAAAAGGACCCCTTGCAAAGATTTCTCCGAATTGCAGGAGGTGGCCATCATTACATGAATGACTATGCTCTAGTTTGAGAAATGATAGTCTTCGTATTGGTGCAAAATCTTCACGAAGAATCCCTGAAGACTCCTTGAAGATTCTTTCTTCAGCTGAACTGGACCCCTGGGCCCCACAAAACAAAAAAAAAAAGGACCCTTACCAAAGATTTCCTCGGATCGCTGGAGGTAGCCATCATTACATGAATGACTATGCTCTAGTTTGAGAAAATGATAGTCTTCGTATTGGCTCAAAATCTTCACCGAAGAATCCTGAAGACTCCTTGAAGATTCTTTCTTCAGCTGAATTGGACCCCTGGGCCCCACAAAAAAAAAAACACAAAAAGGACCCCTTACAAACATTTCCTCCGGAATCGCCGGAGGTGGCCATCATTACATGAATGACTATGCTCTAGTTTGAGAAATGATAGTCTTCGTATTGGCTCAAAATCTTCACCGAAGAATCCCTGAAGACTCCTTGAAGATTCTTTCTTCAGCTGAATTGGACCCCTGGGCCCCAAAAAAAAAAAAGGACCCCTTGCAAGATTTCCTCCGGAATCGCGGAGGTGGCCATCATTACATGAATGACTATGCTCTAGTTTGAGAAAATGATAGTCTTCATGTTGGCTAAAATCTTCACCGAAGAATCCTGAAGACTCTTGAAGATTCTTTCTTCAGCTGAACTGGACCCTGGGCCCCACAAAAAAAAAAAAAAAAAGGACCCCTTGCCAAAGATTTCCTCGGAATCGCCGAGGTGGCCATCATTACATGAATGACTATGCTCTAGTTTGAGAAATGATAGTCTTCGTATTGGCTCAAAATCTTCACCGAAGAATCCCTGAAGACTCTTTGAAGATTCTTTCTTCAGCTGAATTGGACCCCAAGGCCCCAAAAAAAAAAAAGGACCCTTACATGAATGACAAAGATTTCTTCTCCGGAATCGCCGAGGTGGCCATCATTACATGAATGACTATGCTCTAGTTTGAGAAAATGATAGTCTTCAGATTGGCCGGAAAATCTTCACTAAGAATCCCTGAAGACTCCTTCAAGATTCTTTCTTCAGCTGAACTGGACCCCTGGGCCCCACAAAAAAAAAAAAAAAAAAAAAAAAAAAGGACCCTTGCAAAGATTTCCTCGGAATCGCCGGAGTGGCCATCATTACATGAATGACTATGCTCTAGTTTGAAAATGATAGTCTTCGTATTGGCTCCAAAATCTTCACCGAAGAATCCCTGAAGACTCCTTGAAGATTCTTTCTTCAGCTGAATTGGACCCCTGGGCCCCAAAAAAAAAAAAAAAAATACCCCATGCAAAGATTTCCTCGAATCGCCGGAGTAGCCATCATTACATGAATGACTATGCTCTAGTTTGAGAAAATGATAGTCTTCGTATTGGCTCCAAAATCTTCACCGAAGAATCCCTGAAGACTCCTTGAAGATTCTTTCTTCAGCTGAACTGGACCCCTGGGCCCCACAAAAAAAAAAAAAAAAAAAAAAGTACCCTTGCCAAAGATTTCCTCCGAATCGCTGGGAGGTGGCCATCATTACATGAATGACTATGCTCTAGTTTGAGAAAATGATAGTCTTCGTATTGGCGCCAAAATCTTCACCGAAGAATCCCTGAAGACTCCTTGAAGATTCTTTCTTCAGCTGAACTGGACCCCTGGGCCCCACGAAAAAAAAAAAGGACCCCCAACCAAAGATTTCCTCCGGAATCGCCGGAGGTGGCCATCATTACATGAATGACTATGCTCTAGTTTGAGATAATGATAGTCTTCGTATTGGCTCCAAAATCTTCACCGAAGAATCCCTGAAGACTCCTTGAAGATTCTTTCTTCAGCTGAATTGGACCCCTGGGCCCCACAAAAAAAAATGACCCCTTACCAAAAGATTTCCCTCCGAATCACGGAGGTGGCCATCATTACATGAATGACTATGCTCTAGTTTGAGAAAATGATAGTCTTCGTATTGGCGCAAAATCTTTCACCTGAAGAATCCCTGAAGACTCCTTGAAGATTCTTTCTTCAGCTGAACTGGACCCCTGGGCCCACAAAAAAGACCCCCTACCAAAGATTTCTCCGAATCGCCGGAGGTGGCCATCATTACATGAATGACTATGCTCTAGTTTGAGAAAATGATAGTCTTCGTATTGGCTCCAAAATCTTCACCGAAGAATCCCTGAAGACTCTTTGAAGATTCTTTCTTCAGCTGAATTGGACCCCTGGGCCCCAAAAAAAAAAAAAAAAAGGGACCCCTTACCAAGATTTATAATCACTGGAGGTATACATCATTACATGAATGACTATGCTCTAGTTTGAGAAAATGATAGTCTTCGTATTGGCTCCAAAATCTTCACCGAAAGAATCCTGAAGACTCCTTTGAAGATTCTTTCTTCAGCTGAATTGGACCCCTAGCTGGGATCCACAAAAAAAAACAAAAAGGACTTTTCAGGGTAAAGATTTCCCCACCATTTAATCGCTGGAGGTAGCCATCATTACATGAATGACTATGCTCTAGTTTGAGAAAATGATAGTCTTCGTATTGGCAAAAATCTTCACCGAAGAATCCCTGAAGACTCCTTGAAGATTCTTTCTTCAGCTGAACTGGACCCTGGGCCCCACAAAAAAAAAAAAAAAAAAGGACCCTTACCAAAGATTTCCCTGGAATCGCTGGAGGTAGCCATCATTACATGAATGACTATGCTCTAGTTTGAAAAATGATAGTCTTCGCATTGGCTCCAAAATCTTCACCGAAGAATCCCTGAAGACTCCTTGAAGATTCTTTCTTCAGCTGAACTGGACCCTGGGCCCCACAAAAAAAAAAAAAAAAAGGACCCTTTACTAAAGATTTCCTCCGGAATCGCTGGAGGTGGCCATCATTACATGAATGACTATGCTCTAGTTTGAGAAAATGATAGTCTTCTATTGGGTCAAAATCTTCACCGAAGAATCCCTGAAGACTCCTTGAAGATTCTTTCTTCAGCTGAACTGGACCCCTGGGCCCCAAAAAAAAAAAAAAAAAAAAGGATGCCTCTACAAAGATTTCCTCGAATCGCTCGAGGTGGCCATCATTACATGAATGACTATGCTCTAGTTTGAGAAAATGATAGTCTTCGTATTGGCTCCAAAATCTTCACCGAAGAATCCTTGAAGACTCCTTGAAGATTCTTTCTTCAGCTGAATTGGACCCTGGGCCCCACAAAAAAAAAAAAAAAGGACCCTTACCAAAGATTTCCTCCGGAATCGCCGGAGGTAGCCATCATTACATGAATGACTATGCTCTAGTTTGAGAAAATGATAGTCTTCGTATTGGCTCCAAAATCTTCACCGAAGAATCCCTGAAGACTCTTTAAAGATTCTTTCTTCAGCTGAATTGGACCCTGGGCCCCCACAAAAAAAACAAAAAAGGACCCTTACAAAGATTTCTCCGGAATCGCGGGGAGGTGTCCATCATTACATGAATGACTATGCTCTAGTTTGAGAAAATGATAGTCTTCATATTGGCTCCAAAATCTTCACCTGAAGAATCCCTGAAGACTCTTGAAGATTCTTTCTTCAGCAGTATAACAGGTGTCATTTTTCAAACAAAAGGACCCTTACCAAAAGATTTATATAGCTGGCCATCATTTATGACTATGCTCTAGTTTGAGAAAATGATAGTCTTAGTATTGGCTAAAATCTTCACCTAAGAATCCTGAAGACTCCTTGAAGATTCTTTCTTCAGCTGAATTGGACCCCTGGGCCCCACAAAAAAAAAAAAAAAAAAAGGACCCTTTAAAAGATTTCCTCCGGAATCGCTGGAGGTGGCCATCATTACATGAATGACTATGCTCTAGTTTGAGAAAATGATAGTCTTCGTATTGGCTCCAAAATCTTCACCGAAGAATCCCTGAAGACTCCTTTGAAGATTCTTTCTTCAGCTGAACTGGACCCCTGGGCCCCAAAAAAAAAAAAAAAAGGACCCACTTACAAAGATTTCCTCCGAATCGCTGGAGGTAGCCATCATTACATGAATGACTATGCTCTAGTTTGAGAAAATGATAGTCTTCAGATTTTCTCCAAAATCTTCACTGAAGAATCCCTGAAGACTCCTTTAAGATTCTTTCTTCAGCTGAACTGGACCCCTGGGCCCCACAAAAAAAAAAAAAACAAAAAACGGACCCGTACAAAGATTTCCTCGAATCGCCGGAGGTGGAGATCATTACATGAATGACTATGCTCTAGTTTGAGAAAATGATAGTCTTCGTATTGGCTCCAAAATCTTCACGAAGAATCCTGAAGACTCCTTTGAAGATTCTTTCTTCAGCTGAACTGGACCCCAGGGCCCCACAAAAAAAAAACAAAAAAGGACCCCTTACAAAGATTTCCTCCGGAATCGCTGAGGTAGCCATCATTACATGAATGACTATGCTCTAGTTTGAGAAAATGATAGTCTTCGTATTGGCTCAAAAATCTTCACTGAAGAATCCCTGAAGACTCTTTGAAGATTCTTTCTTCAGCTGAACTGGACCCCCTGGGCCCCACATAAAAAAAAAAAAAAGGACCCCAAAAATACACAAAGATTTCCCTCGGAATCACGGAGGTTAATCATTACATGAATGACTATGCTCTAGTTTGAGAAATGATAGTCTTTGTATTATGCCAAAATCTTCACCGAAGAATCCCTGAAGACTCCTTGAAGATTCTTTCAGCTGAACTGGACCCTGGGCCCCACAAAAAAAAAAAAAAAAAAAGGACCCCTTACAAAGATTTCCTCCGAATCTTGGAGGTGGCCATCATTACATGAATGACTATGCTCTAGTTTGAGAAAATGATAGTCTTCGTATTGGCTCCAAAATCTTCACCAAGAATCCTGAAGACTCCTTTAAGATTCTTTCTTCAGCTGAATTGGACCCCTGGGCCCCACAAAAAAAAAAAAAAAGACCCCTTTCCAAAAGATTTCCTCCGGAATCGCTGGAGGTGGCCATCATTACATGAATGACTATGCTCTAGTTTGAGAAAATGATAGTCTTCGTATTGGCTCCAAAATCTTCACCGAAGAATCCCTGAAGACTCCTTTTGAAGATTCTTTCTTCAGCTGAATTGGACCCCTGGGCCCCAAAAAAAAAAAAAGGACCCCTTACCAAAGATTTCCTCGGAATCGCCGATTCCCTGGTGGCCATCATTACATGAATGACTATGATCTAGTTTGAGAAAATGATAGTCTTAGTATTGGCTAAAATCTTCACCCAAGAATCCCTGAAGACTCTTTGAAGATTCTTTCTTCAGCTGAACTGGACCCCTTAAAAAAAAAAAAAAAAAAGGACCCCATACCAAAGATTTCCTCGGAATCGCTGGTGGCCATCATTACATGAATGACTATGCTCTAGTTTGAGAAATGATAGTCTTCATTGGCTCCAAAATCTTCACCGAAGAATCCCTGAAGACTCCTTGAAGATTCTTTCTTCAGCTGAATTGGACCCTGGGCCCCAAAAAAAAACAAAAAGGACCCCCCCACTAAAGATTTCCTCCGAATCGCCGAGGTGGCCATCATTACATGAATGACTATGCTCTAGTTTGAGAAAATGATAGTCTTCTATTGGCTCCAAAATCTTCACCGAAGAATCCCTGAAGACTCCTTGAAGATTCTTTTCTTCAGCTGAATTGGACCCCTGGGCCCCACAAAAAAAAAAAAAAGGACCCTTACAAAGATTTCCTCCTGAATCGCAGGAGGTGGCCATCATTACATGAATGACTATGCTCTAGTTTGAGAAAATGATAGTCTTCGTATTGGCGCCAAAATCTTCACTGAAGAATCCCTGAAGACTCCTTGAAGATTCTTTCTTCAGCTGAATTGGACCCTGGGCCCCAAAAAAAAAAAAAAACAAGGACCCTTACCAAAGATTTCCTCCGAATCGCTGGAGGTTGCCATCATTACATGAATGACTATGCTCTAGTTTGAGAAAATGATAGTCTTCGTATTGGCTCCAAAATCTTCACCTAAGAATCCCTGAAGACTCCTTGAAGATTCTTTCTTCAGCTGAACTGGACCCTGGGCCCCACAAAAAAACAAAAAGGACCCCTTACCAAAGATTTCCTCCGAATCGCCGGAGGTGGCCATCATTACATGAATGACTATGCTCTAGTTTGAGAAAATGATAGTCTTCATATTGGCTCCAAAATCTTCACCGAAGAATCCCTGAAGACTCCTTGAAGATTCTTTCTTCAGCTGAATTGGACCCCTGGGCCCCACAAAAAAAAAAAAAAAAAAAAAGGACCCTTACAAAGATTTCCTCCGAATCGCGGAGGTGGCCATCATTACATGAATGACTATGCTCTAGTTTGAGAAAATGATAGTCTTCGTATTGGCTCCAAAATCTTCACCGAAGAATCCTGAAGACTCTTTGAAGATTCTTTCTTCAGCAGAATTGGACCCCTGGGCCCCAATCGCCGGAGGTGTCCATCATTACATGAATGACTATGCTCTAGTTTTAGAAAATGATAGTCTTCGTATTGGCTCCAAAATCCTCACCCAAGATTCCCTGAAGACTCCTTGAAGACTCTTTCTTCAGCAGTATAACAGGTGTCATTTTTCGATTTCAAGGGTAATTTCTTCCATTTATATAGCTGGTAGCCTTTATGACTATGCTCTAGTTTGAGAAAATGATAGTCTTAATATTGGCGCCAAAATCTTCACCGAAGAATCCCTGAAGACTCCTTGAAGATTCTTTCTTCAGCTGAACTGAACCCCTGGGCCCCCAAAAAAAAAAAAAAAAAAAGGAACCCTTACCAAAGATTTCCTCCGGAATCGCCGGAGGTGGCCATCATTACATGAATGACTATGCTCTAGTTTGAGAAAATGATAGTCTTCGTATTGGCGCCAAAATCTTCACCGAAGAATCCCTGAAGACTCCTTGAAGATTCTTTCTTCAGCTGAACTGGACCCCTGGGCCCCACGAAAAAAAAAGGACCCCCTACCAAAGATTTCCTCCGGAATCGCCGGAGGTGGCCATCATTACATGAATGACTATGCTCTAGTTTGAGAAAATGATAGTCTTCGTATTGGCTCCAAAATCTTCACCGAAGAATCCCTGAAGACTCCTTGAAGATTCTTTCTTCAGCTGAATTGGACCCCTGGGCCCCACAAAAAAAAAAAAAAAAAAAACGAACCCCTTACGAAAGATTTCCTCCGGAATCGCCGGAGGTGGAGATCATTACATGAATGACTAAGCTCTAGTTTGAGAAAATGATAGTCTTCGTATTGACTCCAAAATCTTCACCGAAGAATCCCTGAAGACTCCTTGAAGATTCTTTCTTCAGCTGAATTGGACCCCTGGGCCCCACAAAAAAAAAAAAAAAAAAAAAGGACCCTTACCAAAGATTTCCTCCGGAATCGCCGGAGGTGGCCATCATTACATGAATGACTATGCTCTAGTTTGAGAAAATGATAGTCTTCGTATTGGCGCAATATCTTCACCGAAGAATCCCTGAAGACTCCTTGAAGATTCTTTCTTCAGCTGAACTGGACCCCTGGGCCCCACAAAAAAAAAAAAAAAAAAAGGACCCCTTACCAAAGATTTCCTCCGGAATCGCCGGAGGTGGCCATCATTACATGAATGACTATGCTCTAGTTTGAGAAAATGATAGTCTTTGTATTGGCTCCAAAATCTTCACTGAAGAATCCCTGAAGACTCCTTGAAGATTCTTTCTTCAGCTGAATTGGACCCCTGGGCCCCAAAAAAAAACAAAAAGGACCCCTTACCAAAGATTTCCTCCGGAATCACCGGAGGTGGCCATCATTACATGAATGACTATGCTCTAGTTTGAGAAAATGATAGTCTTCGTATTGGCGCCAAAATCTTCACCGAAGAATCCCTGAAGACTCCTTGAAGATTCTTTCTTCAGCTGAACTGGACCCCTGGGATCCACGAAAAAAAAAAGACCCCCTACCAAAGATTTCCTCCGGAATCGCCGGAGGTGTCCATCATTACATGAATGACTATGCTCTAGTTTGAGAAAATGATAGTCTTTGTATTGCCTCCAAAATCTTCACCAAAGAATCCCTGAAGGCTCCTTGAAGATTCTTTCTTCAGCTGAACTGGACCCCTGGGCCCCACAAAAAAAAAAAAAAAAAGGACCCCTTACCATAGATTTCCTCCGGAATCGCCGGAGGTGGCCATCATTACATGAATGACTATGCTCTAGTTTGAGAAAATGATAGTCTTCGTATTGGCGCCAAAATCTTCACCGAAGAATCCCTGAAGACTCCTTGAAGATTCTTTCTTCAGCTGAACTGGACCCCTGAGCCCCATAAAAAAAAAAAAAAAAAAAAAAAAAAGGACCCCTTACCAAAGATTTCCTCCGGAATCGCCGGAGGTGGCCATCATTACATGAATGAATATGCTCTAGTTTGAGAAAAAGATAGTCTTCGTATTGGCTCCAAAATCTTCACCGAAGAATCCCTGAAGACTCCTTGAAGATTCTTTCTTCAGCTGAATTGGACCCCTGGGCCCCACAAAAAAAAAAAAAAAAAAAAACAAAAAAGGACCCCTTACCAAAGATTTCCTCCGGAATCGCCGGAGGTGGCCATCATTACATGAATGACTATGCTCTAGTTTGAGAAAATTATAGTCTTCGTATTGGCGCCAAAATCTTCACCGAAGAATCCCTAAAGACTCCTTGAAGATTCTTTCTTCAGCTGAACTGGACCACTGGGCCCCACAAAAAAAAAAAAAAAAAAAAGGACCCTTACCAAAGATTTCCTCCGGAATCGCCGGAGGTGGCCATCATTACATGAATGACTATGCTCTAGTTTGAGAAAATGATAGTCTTTGTATTGGCTCCAAAATCTTCACCGAAGAATCCCTGAAGACTGCTTGAAGATTCTTTCTTCAGCTGAATTGGACCCCTGGGCACCACAAAAAAAAAAAAAAAAAAAAGGACCCCTTACCAAAGATTTCCTCCGGAATCGCCGGAGGTGGCCATCATTACATGAATGACTATGCTCTAGTTTGAGAAAATGATAGTCTTCGTATTGGCGCAAAATCTTCACCGAAGAATCCCTGAAGACTCCTTGAAGATTCTTTCTTCAGCTGAATTGGACCCCTGGGCCCCACAAAAAAAAAAAAAAAAAAAAGGACCCCTTACCAAAGATTTCCTCCGGAATTTGCCGCAGGTGGCCATCATTACATGAATGACTAAGCTCTAGTTTGAGGAAATGATAGTCTTCGTATTGGCGCCAAAATCTTCACCGAAGAATCCCTGAAGACTCCTTGAAGATTCTTTCTTCAGCTGAATTGGACCCCTGGGCCCCACAAAAAAAAAACAAAAAAGTACCCCTTACCAAAGATTTCCTCCGGAATCGCCGGAGGTGGCCATCATTACATGAATGACTATGCTCTAGTTTGAGAAAATGATAGTCTTCGTATTGGCGCCAAAATCTTCACCGAAGAATCCCTGAAGACTCCTTGAAGATTCTTTCTTCAGCTGAACTGGACCCCTGGGCCCCACAAAAAAAAAAAAAGACCCCCTACCAAAGATTTCCTCCGGAATCGCTGGAGGTTGCCATCATTACATGAATGACTATGCTCTAGTTTGAGAAAATGATAGTCTTCGTATTGGCTCCAAAATCTTCACCGAAGAATCCCTGAAGACTCCTTGAAGATTCTTTCTTCAGCTGAATTGGACCCCTGGGCCCCACAAAAAAAAAAACAAAAAAGGACCCCTTACCATAGATTTCCTCTGGAATCGCCGGAGGTGGCCATCATTACATGAATGACTATGCTCTAGTTTGAGAAAATGATAGTCTTCGTATTGGCTCCAAAATCTTCACCGAAGAATCCCTGAAGACTCCTTGAAGATTCTTTCTTCAGCTGAATTGGACCCCTGGGCCCCACAAAAAAAAAAAAAAAGGACCCCTTACCAAAGAGTTCCTCCGGAATCGCCGGAGGTGGCCATCATTACATGGATGACTATGCTCTAGTTTGAGAAAATGATAGTCTTCGTATTGGCTCCAAAATCTTCACCGAAGAATCCCTGAAGACTCTTTGAAGATTCTTTCTTCAGCAGAATTGGACCCCTGGGCCCCACAAAAAAAAAAAAAAAAAGACCCCTTACCAAAGATTTCCTCCGGAATCGCCGGAGGTGTCCATCATTACATGAATGACTATGCTCTAGTTTTAGAAATTGATAGTCTTCGTATTGGCTCCAAAATCCTCACCCAAGATTCCCTGAAGACTCCTTGAAGACTCTTTCTTCAGCAGTATAACAGGTGTCATTTTTCGATTTCAAGGGTAATTTCTTCCATTTATATAGCTGGTAGCCTTTATGACTATGCTCTAGTTTGAGAAAATGATAGTCTTAGTATTGGCGGGAAAATCTTCACCGAAGAATCCCTGAAGACTCCTTCAAGATTCTTTCTTCAGCTGAACTGAACCCCTGGGCCCCCAAAAAAAAAAAAAAAAAAAAAAGACCCCTTACCAAAGATTTCCTCCGGAATCGCCGGAGGTGGCCATCATTACATGAATGACTATGCTCTAGTTTGAGAAAATGATAGTCTTCGTATTGGCGCCAAAATCTTCACCGAAGAATCCTGAAGACTCCTTGAAGATTCTTTCTTCAGCTGAACTGGACCCCTGGGCCCCACAAAAAAAAAAAAAAGGACCCCTTACCAAAGATTTCCTCCGGAATCGCCGGAGGTGGCCATCATTACATGAATGACTATGCTCTAGTTTGAGAAAATGATAGTCTTCGTATTGGCTCCAAAATCTTCACCGAAGAATCCCTGAAGACTCCTTGAAGATTCTTTCTTCAGCTGAATTGGACCCTGGGCCCCACAAAAAAAAAAAAAAAAAAAAGGACCCCTTACCAAAGATTTCCTCCGGAATCGCGGAGGTGGCCATCATTACATGAATGACTATGCTCTAGTTTGAGAAAATGATAGTCTTCGTATTGGCTCCAAAATCTTCACCGAAGAATCCCTGAAGACTCCTTGAAGATTCTTTCTTCAGCTGAACTGGACCCTGGGCCCCACAAAAAAAAAAAAAAAAAAGGACCCCTTACAAAAGATTTCCTCGGAATCGCCGGAGGTGGCCATCATTACATGAATGACTATGCTCTAGTTTGAAAATGATAGTCTTCGTATTGGCTCCAAAATCTTCACCGAAAGAATCCTGAAGACTCCTTGAAGATTCTTTCTTCAGCTGAATTGGACCCCTGGGATCCACAAAAAAAAAAAAAAAGGACCCCTTACCAAAGATTTCCTCCGGAATCACCGGAGGTAACCATCATTACATGAATGACTATGCTCTAGTTTGAGAAAATGATAGTCTTCGTATTGGCTCCAAAATCTTCACCGAAGAATCCCTGAAGACTCCTTGAAGATTCTTTCTTCAGCTGAACTGGACCCCTGGGCCCCACAAAAAAAAAAAAAAGGACCCCTTACAAAGATTTCCTCCGGAATCGCCGGAGGTGGCCATCATTACATGAATGACTATGCTCTAGTTTGAGAAAATGATAGTCTTCGTATTGGCTCCAAAATCTTCACGAAGAATCCTGAAGACTCCTTGAAGATTCTTTCTTCAGCTGAACTGGACCCCTGGGCCCCACAAAAAAAAAAAAAAAAAAAAAAAAAAGGACCCCTTACCAAAGATTTCCTCCGGAATCGCGGAGGTAGCCATCATTACATGAATGACTATGCTCTAGTTTGAGAAAATGATAGTCTTCGTATTGGCTCCAAAATCTTCACCGAAGAATCCCTGAAGACTCCTTGAAGATTCTTTCTTCAGCTGAACTGGACCCCTGGGCCCCACAAAAAAAAAAAAAAAAAAAAAAAAGGACCCTTACCAAAGATTTCCTCGGAATCGCCGGAGGTGGCCATCATTACATGAATGACTATGCTCTAGTTTGAGAAAATGATAGTCTTCGTATTGGCTCCAAAATCTTCACCGAAGAATCCCTGAAGACTCCTTGAAGATTCTTTCTTCAGCTGAACTGGACCCCTGGGCCCCACAAAAAAAAAAAAAAAAAAAAAAAGGACCCCTTACAAAGATTTCCTCCGGAATCGCCGGAGGTAGCCATCATTACATGAATGACTATGCTCTAGTTTGAGAAAATGATAGTCTTCGTATTGGCTCCAAAATCTTCACCGAAGAATCCCTGAAGACTCCTTGAAGATTCTTTCTTCAGCTGAATTGGACCCTGGGCCCCACAAAAAAAAAAAAAAAAAAAAAAAAAAGGACCCCTTACAAAGATTTCCTCCGGAATCGCCGGAGGTAGCCATCATTACATGAATGACTATGCTCTAGTTTGAGAAAATGATAGTCTTCGTATTGGCTCCAAAATCTTCACCGAAGAATCCCTGAAGACTCCTTGAAGATTCTTTCTTCAGCTGAATTGGACCCCTGGGCCCCACAAAAAAAAAAAAAAAAAAAAAAAAAAGGACCCTTTCAAAGATTTCCTCCGGAATCGCGGAGGTAGCCATCATTACATGAATGACTATGCTCTAGTTTGAGAAAATGATAGTCTTCGTATTGGCTCCAAAATCTTCACCGAAGAATCCCTGAAGACTCCTTGAAGATTCTTTCTTCAGCTGAATTGGACCCCTGGGCCCCACAAAAAAAAAAAAAAAAGGACCCCTTACCAAAGATTTCCTCCGGAATCGCCGGAGGTGTCCATCATTACATGAATGACTATGCTCTAGTTTGAGAAAATGATAGTCTTAGTATTGGCGCAAAATCTTCACCGAAGAATCCCTGAAGACTCCTTGAAGATTCTTTCTTCAGCTTAATTGGACCCCTGGGCCCCACAAAAAAAAACAAAAAGACCCCTTTCAAAGATTTCCTCCGGAATCGCCGGAGGTGTATCATTACATGAATGACTATGCTCTAGTTTGAGAAAATGATAGTCTTCGTATTGGCTCCAAAATCTTCACCGAAGAATCCTGAAGACTCCTTGAAGATTCTTTCTTCAGCTGAACTGGACCCCTGGGCCCCACAAAAAAAAAAAAAAAAAGGACCCCTTACCAAAGATTTCCTCCGGAATCGCCGGAGGTAGCCATCATTACATGAATGACTATGCTCTAGTTTGAGAAAATGATAGTCTTCGTATTGGCTCAAAATCTTCACCGAAGAATCCCTGAAGACTCCTTGAAGATTCTTTCTTCAGCTGAACTGGACCCTGGGCCCCAAAAAAAAAAAAAAAAAAAAAAGGACCCCTTACCAAAGATTTCCTCCGGAATCGCTGGAGGTAGCCATCATTACATGAATGACTATGCTCTAGTTTGAGAAAATGATAGTCTTCGTATTGGCTCAAAATCTTCACCGAAGAATCCCTGAAGACTCCTTGAAGATTCTTTCTTCAGCTGAATTGGACCCTGGGCCCCAAAAAAAAAAAAAAAAAAGGACCCCTTACAAAGATTTCCTCCGGAATCGCCGGAGGTGGCCATCATTACATGAATGACTATGCTCTAGTTTGAGAAAATGATAGTCTTCGTATTGGCGCAAAATCTTCACTGAAGAATCCCTGAAGACTCCTTGAAGATTCTTTCTTCAGCTGAATTGGACCCCTGGGCCCCACAAAAAAAAAAAAAGGACCCCTTACCAAAGATTTCCTCCGGAATCGCCGGAGGTGTCCATCATTACATGAATGACTATGCTCTAGTTTGAGAAAATGATAGTCTTCGTATTGGCTCCAAAATCTTCACCGAAGAATCCCTGAAGACTCCTTGAAGATTCTTTCTTCAGCTGAACTGGACCCCTGGGCCCCACAAAAAAAAAAAAAAAAAAAAAAACAAAAGGACCCCTTACCAAAGATTTCCTCCGGAATCGCCGGAGGTAGTATCATTACATGAATGACTATGCTCTAGTTTGAAAAATGATAGTCTTCGTATTGGCTCCAAAATCTTCACCGAAGAATCCCTGAAGACTCCTTGAAGATTCTTTCTTCAGCTGAATTGGACCCCTGGGCCCCACAAAAAAAAAAAAAAAACAAAAAAAGGACCCCTTACCAAATGATTTCCTCCGGAATTTCGCGGAGGTAATCATTACATGAATGACTATGCTCTAGTTTGAGAAAATGATAGTCTTCGTATTGGCTCCAAAATCTTCACCGAAGAATCCCTGAAGACTCCTTGAAGATTCTTTCTTCAGCTGAACTGGACCCCTGGGCCCCACAAAAAAAAAAAAAAAAAAAAAGGACCCTTACAAAGATTTCCTCCGGAATCGCCGGAGGTAGCCATCATTACATGAATGACTATGCTCTAGTTTGAGAAAATGATAGTCTTCGTATTGGCTCCAAAATCTTCACCGAAGAATCCTGAAGACTCCTTGAAGATTCTTTCTTCAGCTGAACTGGACCCCTGGGCCCCAAAAAAAAAAAAAAAAAAAGGACCCCTTACCAAAGATTTCCTCCGGAATCGCCGGAGGTGGCCATCATTACATGAATGACTATGCTCTAGTTTGAGAAAATGATAGTCTTCGTATTGGCTCCAAAATCTTCACCGAAGAATCCCTGAAGACTCCTTGAAGATTCTTTCTTCAGCTGAATTGGACCCCTGGGCCCCACAAAAAAAAAAAAAAAAAAAAAAAAAAAAAGGACCCCTTACAAAAGATTTCCTCCGGAATCGCCGGAGGTGATCATCATTACATGAATGACTATGCTCTAGTTTGAGAAAATGATAGTCTTCGTATTGGCTCCAAAATCTTCACCGAAGAATCCCTGAAGACTCCTTGAAGATTCTTTCTTCAGCTGAATTGGACCCCTGGGCCCCAAAAAAAAAAAAAAAAAAAAAAGGACCCCTTACCAAAGATTTCCTCCGGAATCGCCGGAGGTAGCCATCATTACATGAATGACTATGCTCTAGTTTGAGAAAATGATAGTCTTCGTATTGGCTCCAAAATCTTCACCGAAGAATCCCTGAAGACTCCTTGAAGATTCTTTCTTCAGCTGAACTGGACCCCTGGGCCCCACAAAAAAAAAAAAAAAAAAAAGGACCCCTTACCAAAGATTTCCTCCGGAATCGGCGGAGGTAGCCATCATTACATGAATGACTATGCTCTAGTTTGAGAAAATGATAGTCTTCGTATTGGCTCCAAAATCTTCACCGAAGAATTCCTGAAGACTCCTTGAAGATTCTTTCTTCAGCTGAACTGGACCCCTGGGCCCCACAAAAAAAAAAAAGGACCCCTTACCAAAGATTTCCTCCGGAATCGCCGGAGGTGGCCATCATTACATGAATGACTATGCTCTAGTTTGAGAAAATGATAGTCTTCGTATTGGCTCAAAATCTTCACCGAAGAATCCCTGAAGACTCCTTGAAGATTCTTTCTTCAGCTGAACTGGACCCCTGGGCCCCAAAAAAAAAAAAAAAAAAAAAAAAAAGGACCCCTTACCAAATTTCCTCCGGAATCGCCGGAGGTGGCCATCATTACATGAATGACTATGCTCTAGTTTGAGAAAATGATAGTCTTCGTATTGGCTCCAAAATCTTCACCGAAGAATCCTGAAGACTCCTTGAAGATTCTTTCTTCAGCTGAATTGGACCCCTGGGCCCCACAAAAAAAAAAAAAAAAAAAAAAAGGACCCCTTACCAAGATTTCCTCCGGAATCGCGGAGGTAGCCATCATTACATGAATGACTATGCTCTAGTTTGAGAAAATGATAGTCTTCGTATTGGCGCAAAATCTTCACTGAAGAATCCTGAAGACTCCTTGAAGATTCTTTCTTCAGCTGAACTGGACCCCTGGGCCCCAAAAAAAAAAAAAAAAAAAAAAGGACCCTTTACAAAGATTTCCTCCGGAATCACGGAGGTAGCCATCATTACATGAATGACTATGCTCTAGTTTGAAAATGATAGTCTTCGTATTGGCTCCAAAATCTTCACCGAAGAATCCCTGAAGACTCCTTGAAGATTCTTTCTTCAGCTGAACTGGACCCCTGGGCCCCACAAAAAAAAAAAAAAAAAAAAAAAAAGGACCCCTTACCAAGATTTCCTCCGGAATCGCGGAGGTAGCCATCATTACATGAATGACTATGCTCTAGTTTGAGAAAATGATAGTCTTCGTATTGGCTCAAAATCTTCACCCAAAGAATCCCTGAAGACTCCTTGAAGATTCTTTCTTCAGCTGAACTGGACCCCTGGGCCCCACAAAAAAAAAAAAAAAAAACCCTTACCAAAGATTTCCTCGGAATCGCTGAGGTAGCCATCATTACATGAATGACTATGCTCTAGTTTGAGAAAATGATAGTCTTCGTATTGGCTCCAAAATCTTCACCGAAGAATCCCTGAAGACTCCTTGAAGATTCTTTCTTCAGCTGAACTGGACCCCTGGGCCCCACAAAAAAAAAAAAAAAAAAAAAGGACCCTTACAAAGATTTCCTCCGGAATCGCCGGAGGTGGCCATCATTACATGAATGACTATGCTCTAGTTTGAGAAAATGATAGTCTTCGTATTGGCTCCAAAATCTTCACCGAAGAATCCTGAAGACTCCTTGAAGATTCTTTCTTCAGCTGAACTGGACCCTGGGCCCCACAAAAAAAAAAAAAAAAAAAATGCAGGACCCCTTAAAAGATTTCCTCCGGAATCGCCGGAGGTGGCCATCATTACATGAATGACTATGCTCTAGTTTGAGAAAATGATAGTCTTCGTATTGGCTCCAAAATCTTCACCGAAGAATCCCTGAAGACTCCTTGAAGATTCTTTCTTCAGCTGAATTGGACCCCTGGGCCCCACAAAAAAAAAAAAAAAAAAAAAGGACCCTTACCAAAGATTTCCTCCGGAATCGCGGAGGTAGCCATCATTACATGAATGACTATGCTCTAGTTTGAGAAAATGATAGTCTTCGTATTGGCTCAAAATCTTCACCGAAGAATCCTGAAGACTCCTTGAAGATTCTTTCTTCAGCTGAACTGGACCCCTGGGCCCCACAAAAAAAAAAAAAAAAAAAGACCCCTTACCAAAGATTTCCTCCGGAATCGCCGGAGGTGGCCATCATTACATGAATGACTATGCTCTAGTTTGAGAAAATGATAGTCTTCGTATTGGCTCCAAAATCTTCACCGAAGAATCCCTGAAGACTCCTTGAAGATTCTTTCTTCAGCTGAATTGGACCCCTGGGCCCCACAAAAAAAAAAAAAAAAAAAAAAGACCCCTTACAAAGATTTCCTCCGGAATCGCCGGAGGTAGCCATCATTACATGAATGACTATGCTCTAGTTTGAGAAAATGATAGTCTTATTATTGGCTCAAAATCTTCACCGAAGAATC
The DNA here is from genome assembly GCF_040412425.1 of Macrobrachium rosenbergii. Lineage (NCBI taxonomy): Eukaryota > Metazoa > Arthropoda > Malacostraca > Decapoda > Palaemonidae > Macrobrachium > Macrobrachium rosenbergii. Next base: position 1,814,302 of record NW_027100728.1, read on the forward strand.
CCTGAAGACTCCTTGAAGATTCTTTCTTCAGCTGAATTGGACCCCTGGGCCCCACAAAAAAAAAAAAAAACAAAAAAGGACCCCTTACCAAAGATTTCCTCCGGAATCGCAGGAGGTAGCCATCATTACATGAATGACTATGCTCTAGTTTGAGAAAATGATAGTCTTCGTATTGGCGCCAAAATCTTCACTGAAGAATCCCTGAAGACTCCTTGAAGATTCTTTCTTCAGCTGAATTGGACCCCTGGGCCCCACAAAAAAAAAAAAAAAAAAAGGACCCCTTACAAAGATTTCCTCCGGAATCGCGGAGGTAGCCATCATTACATGAATGACTATGCTCTAGTTTGAAAAAATGATAGTCTTCGTATTGGCGCCAAAATCTTCACCGAAGAATCCCTGAAGACTCCTTGAAGATTCTTTCTTCAGCTGAACTGGACCCCTGGGCCCCACAAAAAAAAAAAAAAAGAACCCCTTACAAAGATTTCCTCCGGAATCGCCGGAGGTAGCCATCATTACATGAATGACTATGCTCTAGTTTGAGAAAATGATAGTCTTCGTATTGGCTCCAAAATCTTCACCGAAGAATCCCTGAAGACTCCTTGAAGATTCTTTCTTCAGCTGAATTGGACCCTGGGCCCCACAAAAAAAAAAAAAAAAAAGGACCCTTTACCAAAGATTTCCTCCGGAATCGCGGAGGTAGCCATCATTACATGAATGACTATGCTCTAGTTTGAGAAAATGATAGTCTTCGTATTGGCTCAAAATCTTCACCGAAGAATCCCTGAAGACTCCTTGAAGATTCTTTCTTCAGCTGAATTGGACCCTTGGGCCCCACAAAAAAAAAAAAAAAACAAAAAAGGACCCCTTACCAAAGATTTCCTCCGGAATCGCCGGAGGTGGCCATCATTACATGAATGACTATGCTCTAGTTTGAGAAAATGATAGTCTTCGTATTGGTGCAAAATCTTCACTGAAGAATCCCTGAAGACTCCTTGAAGATTCTTTCTTCAGCTGAACTGGACCCCTGGGCCCCACAAATAAAAAAAAAAAAAAGGACCCCTTACCAAATATTTCCTCCGGAATCACCGGAGGTGGCCATCATTACATGAATGACTATGCTCTAGTTTGAGAAAATGATAGTCTTCGTATTGGCTCCAAAATCTTCACCGAAGAATCCCTGAAGACTCTTTGAAGATTCTTTCTTCAGCTGAATTGGACCCCTGGGCCCCACAAAAAAAAAAAAAAAAAAAAAAAGGACCCCTTACCAAAGATTTCCTCCGGAATCGACGGAGGTGTCCATCATTACATGAATGACTATGCTCTAGTTTTAGAAAATGATAGTCTTCGTATTGGCTCCAAAATCCTCACCCAAGATTCCCTGAAGACTCCTTGAAGACTCTTTCTTCAGCAGTATAACAGGTGTCATTTTCAATTTCAAGGGTAATTTCTACCATTTATATAGCTGGTAGCCTTTATGACTATGCTCTAGTTTGAGAAAATGATAGTCTTAGTATTGGCGCAAAATCTTCACCGAAGAATCCTGAAGACTCCTTGAAGATTCTTTCTTCAGCTTAATTGGACCCCTGGGCCCCACAAAAAAAAAAAACACAAAAAAGGACCCCTTACCAAAGATTTCCTCCGGAATCGCCGGAGGTGGCCATCATTACATGAATGACTATGATCTAGTTTGAAAAATGATAGTCTTCGTATTGGCGCCAAAATCTTCACCGAAGAATCCCTGAAGACTCCTTGAAGATTCTTTCTTCAGCTGAACTGGACCCCTGGGCCCCAAAAAAAAAAAAAAAAGACCCCCTACCAAAGATTTCCTCCGGAATCGCCGGAGGTGGCCATCATTACATGAATGACTATGCTCTAGTTTGAGAAAATGATAGTCTTCGTATTGGCTCAAAATCTTCACCGAAGAATCCTGAAGACTCCTTGAAGATTCTTTCTTCAGCTGAATTGGACCCCTGGGCCCCACAAAAAAAAAAAAAGGACCCTTACCATAGATTTCCTCCGGAATCGCCGGAGGTAGCCATCATTACATGAATGACTATGCTCTAGTTTGAGAAAATGATAGTCTTCGTATTGGCGCCAAAATCTTCACCGAAGAATCCCTGAAGACTCCTTGAAGATATTTTCTTCAACTGAATTGGACCCCTGGGCCCCACAAAAAAAAAAAAAAAAAAGGACCCTTACCAAAGATTTCCTCCGGAATTGCAGGAGGTAGCCATCATTACATGAATGACTATGCTCTAGTTTGAGAAAATGATAGTCTTCGTATTGGTGCCAAAATCTTCACTGAAGAATCCCTGAAGACTCCTTGAAGATTCTTTCTTCAGCTGAACTGGACCCCTGGGCCCCACAAAAAAAAAAAAAAGGACCCCTTACCAAAGATTTCCTCCGGAATCGCCGGAGGTACCCATCATTACATGAATGACTATGCTCTAGTTTGAGAAAATGATAGTCTTCGTATTGGCTCCAAAATCTTCACCGAAGAATCCCTGAAGACTCTTTGAAGATTCTTTCTTCAGCTGAATTGGACCCCTGGGCCCCCAAAAAAAAAACAAAAAAGGACCCCTTACCAAACATTTCCTCCGGAATCGCCGGAGGTGGCCATCATTACATGAATGACTATGCTCTAGTTTGAGAAAATGATAGTCTTCGTATTGGTGCCAAAATCTTCACCGAAGAATCCCTGAAGACTCCTTGAAGATTCTTTCTTCAGCTGAACTGGACCCCTGGGCCCCAAAAAAAAAAAAAAAAAAAAAGGACCCCTTACCAAAGATTTCCTCCGGAATCGCCGGAGGTTGCCATCATTACATGAATGACTATGCTCTAGTTTGAGAAAATGATAGTCTTCGTATTGGCTCCAAAATATTCACCGAAGAATCCCTGAAGACTCCTTGAAGATTCTTTCTTCAGCTGAATTGGAACCCTGGGCCCCAAAAAAAAAAAAAAAAAAAGGACCCCTTACCAAAGATTTCCTCCGGAATCGCCGGAGGTGGCCATCATTACATGAATGACTATGCTCTAGTTTGAGAAAATGATAGTCTTCGTATTGGCGACAAAATCTTCACCGAAGAATCCCTGAAGACTCCTTGAAGATTCTTTCTTCAGCTGAACTGGACCCCTGGGCCCCAAAAAAAAAAAAAAAAAGACCCTTACCAAAGATTTCCTCCGGAATCGCCGGAGGTAGCCATCATTACATGAATGACTATGCTCTAGTTTGAGAAAATGATAGTCTTCGTATTGGCTCCAAAATCTTCACTGAAGAATCCCTGAAGACTCCTTGAAGATTCTTTCTTCAGCTGAACTGGACCCCTGGGCCCCACAAAAAAAAAAAAAAAAAAAAAAGGACCCTTACAAAGATTTCCTCCGAATCACGGAGGTGGCCATCATTACATGAATGACTATGCTCTAGTTTGAGAAAATGATAGTCTTCGTATTGGCTCCAAAATCTTCACCGAAGAATCCTGAAGACTCTTTGAAGATTCTTTCTTCAGCTGAACTGGACCCTGGGCCCCACAAAAAAAAAAAAAAAAGGACCCTTTACCAAAGATTTCCTCCGGAATCGCCGGAGGTGCCATCATTACATGAATGACTATGCTCTAGTTTGAGAAAATGATAGTCTTCGTATTGGCTCCAAAATCTTCACCGAAGAATCCCTGAAGACTCCTTGAAGATTCTTTCTTCAGCTGAATTGGACCCCTGGGCCCCACAAAAAAAAAAAAAAAAAAGGACCCCTTACCAAAGATTTCCTCCGGAATCGCCGGAGGTGGCCATCATTACATGAATGACTATGCTCTAGTTTGAGAAAATGATAGTCTTCGTATTGGCTCCAAAATCTTCACCGAAGAATCCCTGAAGACTCCTTGAAGATTCTTTCTTCAGCTGAATTGGACCCCTGGGCCCCAAAAAAAAACAAAAAAAAAAGGACCCCTTACCAAAGATTTCCTCCAATCGCGGAGGTAGCCATCATTACATGAATGACTATGCTCTAGTTTGAGAAAATGATAGTCTTCATATTGGCTCAAAATCTTCACCGAAGAATCCTGAAGACTCCTTGAAGATTCTTTCTTCAGCTGAACTGGACCCCTGGGCCCCACAAAAAAAAAAAAAAAAAAAAGGACCCTTATCAAGATTTCCTCCGGAATCACCGGAGGTGGCCATCATTACATGAATGACTATGCTCTAGATTGAGAAAATGATAGTCTTCGTATTGGCTCCAAAATCTTCACCGAAGAATCCCTGTAGACTCCTTGAAGATTCTTTCTTCAGCTGAACTGGACCCCTGGGCCCCACAAAAAAAAAAAAAAAAAAAGGACCCCTTACAAAGATTTCCTCGGAATCGCCGGAGGTAGCCATCATTACATGAATGACTATGCTCTAGTTTGAGAAAATGATAGTCTTCGTATTGGCTCCAAAATCTTCACCGAAGAATCCCTGAAGACTCCTTGAAGATTCTTTCTTCAGCTGAATTGGACCCCTGGGCCCTCAAAAAAAAAAAAAAAAATACCCCTTAACAAAGATTTCCTCCCAATCGCCTGAGGTAGCCATCATTACATGAATGACTATGCTCTAGTTTGAGAAAATGATAGTCTTCGTATTGGCTCCAAAATCTTCACCGAAGAATCCTGAAGACTCCTTGAAGATTCTTTCTTCAGCTGAATTGGACCCCTGGGCCCCAAAAAAAAAAAAAAAAAGGACCCCTTACCAAAGATTTCCTCCGGAATCGCCGGAGGTAGCCATCATTACATGAATGACTATGCTCTAGTTTGAGAAAATGATAGTCTTCGTATTGGCGCCAAAATCTTCACCGAAGAATCCCTGAAGACTCCTTGAAGATTCTTTCTTCAGCTGAACTGGACCCCTGGGCCCCAAAAAAAAAAAAAAAAACCCCTTACCAAAGATTTCCTCCGGAATCGCCGGAGGTAGCCATCATTACATGAATGACTATGCTCTAGTTTGAGAAAATGATAGTCTTCATATTGGCGCCAAAATCTTCACCGAAGAATCCCTGAAGACTCCTTGAAGATTCTTTCTTCAGCTGAACTGGACCCCTGGGCCCCACAAAAAAAAAAAAAAAAAAAGGACCCCTTACCAAAGATTTCCTCCGGAATCGCTGGAGGTAGCCATCATTACATGAATGACTATGCTCTAGTTTGAGAAAATGATAGTCTTCGTATTGGCGCCAAAATCTTCACCGAAGAATCCTGAAGACTCCTTGAAGATTCTTTCTTCAGCTGAACTGGACCCCTGGGCCCCACAAAAAAAAAAACAAAAAAAAAAGTCTTAGGACCCCTTACCAAAGATTTCCTCCAGAATCGCCGGAGGTAGCCATCATTACATGAATGACTATGCTCTAGTTTGAAAAATGATAGTCTTCGTATTGGCTCCAAAATCTTCACCGAAGAATCCCTGAAGACTCCTTGAAGATTCTTTCTTCAGCTGAACTGGACCCCTGGGCCCCAAAAAAAAAAAAAAAAAAAAAAAAAAAAACCCCTTACCAAAGATTTCCTCCGGAATCGCCGGAGGTAGCCATCATTACATGAATGACTATGCTCTAGTTTGAGAAAATGATAGTCTTCGTATTGGCTCCAAAATCTTCACCCAAGAATCCCTGAAGACTCCTTGAAGATTCTTTCTTCAGCTGAACTGGACCCCTGGGCCCCAAAAAAAAAAAAAAAAAAAACCCTTACAAAGATTTCCTCCGGAATCGCTGGAGGTGGCCATCATTACATGAATGACTATGCTCTAGTTTGAGAAAATGATAGTCTTCGTATTGGCTCCAAAATCTTCACCGAAAATCCCTGAAGACTCCTTGAAGATTCTTTCTTCAGCTGAATTGGACCCCTGGGCCCCCAAAAAAAAAAAAAAAAAAAGGACCCCTTACAAAGATTTCCTCCGGAATCGCCGGAGTGGCCATCATTACATGAATGACTATGCTCTAGTTTGAGAAAATGATAGTCTTCGTATTGGCGCCAAAATCTTCACCGAAGAATCCCTGAAGACTCCTTGAAGATTCTTTCTTCAGCTGAACTGGACCCCTGGGCCCCACAAAAAAAAAAAAAAAAAAAAAAAAAGGACCCCTTACCAAAGATTTCCTCGGAATCGCGGAGGTGTCCATCATTACATGAATGACTATGCTCTAGTTTGAGAAAATGATAGTCTTCGTATTGGCTCCAAAATCTTCACCGAAGAATCCTGAAGACTCCTTGAAGATTCTTTCTTCAGCTGAATTGGACCCCTGGGCCCCCACAAAAAAAAAAAAAAAAAAAAAGGACCCTTTACAAAGATTTCCTCCGGAATCGCGGAGGTAGCCATCATTACATGAATGACTATGCTCTAGTTTGAGAAAATGATAGTCTTCATATTGGCTCCAAAATCTTCACCGAAGAATCCCTGAAGACTCCTTGAAGATTCTTTCTTCAGCTGAACTGGACCCCTGGGCCCCAAAAAAAAAAAAAAAAGGACCCCTTAAAAAGATTTCCTCCGGAATCGCCGGAGGTGGCCATCATTACATGAATGACTATGCTCTAGTTTGAGAAAATGATAGTCTTCGTATTGGCTCCAAAATCTTCACCGAAGAATCCCTGAAGACTCTTTGAAGATTCTTTCTTCAGCTGAATTTGACCCCTGGGCCCCACAAAAAAAAAAAAAAAAGGACCCCTTACAGAGATTTCCTCCGGAATCGCCAGAGGTGGCCATCATTACATGAATGACTATGCTCTAGTTTGAAAAATGATAGTCTTCGTATTGGCTCCAAAATCTTCACCCAAGAATCCCTGAAGACTCCTTGAAGATTCTTTCTTCAGCTGAATTGGACCCATTTTTCCCCAAAAAAAAAAAAAAAAAACCCCCTACCAAAGATTTCCTCGGAATCGCCGCTGGTAGCCATCATTACATGAATGACTATGCTCTAGTTTGAGAAAATGATAGTCTTCGTATTGGCTCCAAAATCTTCACCAGAAAGAATCCCTGAAGACTCTTTGAAGATTCTTTCTTCAGCTGAATTGGACCCCTGGGCCCCAAAAAAAAAAAAAAAAAAAAAAAAGGACCCTTACCAAAGATTTCCTCCGGAATCGCCGGAGGTGTCCATCATTACATGAATGACTATGCTCTAGTTTGAGAAAAATGATAGTCTTCGTATTGGCGCCAAAATCTTCACGAAGAATCCCTGAAGACTCCTTGAAGATTCTTTCTTCAGCTGAACTGGACCCCTGGGCCCCACAAAAAAAAAAAAAAAAAAAAAAAGGACCCTTACCAAAGATTTCCTCCGGAATCGCGGAGGTGGCCATCATTACATGAATGACTATGCTCTAGTTTGAGAAAATGATAGTCTTCGTGTTGGCTCCAAAATATTCACGAAGAATCCCTGAAGACTCTTTGAAGATTCTTTCTTCAGCTGAATTGGACCACTGGGCCCCACAAAAAAAAAAAAAAGGACCCCTTACAAAAGATTTCCTCCGAATCGCGGAGGTGGCCATCATTACATGAATGACTATGCTCTAGTTTGAGAAAATGATAGTCTTCGTATTGGCTCCAAAATCTTCACCGAAGAATCCCTGAAGACTCCTTGAAGATTCTTTCTTCAGCTGAATTGGACTCCTGGGCCCCACAAAAAAAAACAAAAAACTACCCCTTACCAAAGATTTCCTCCGGAATCGCCGGAGGTAGCCATCATTACATGAATGACTATGCTCTAGTTTGAAAAAATGATAGTCTTCGTATTGGCGCCAAAATCTTCACCAAAGAATCCCTGAAGACTCCTTGAAGATTCTTTCTTCAGCTGAACTGGACCCCTGGGCCCCACAAAAAAAAAAAAAAAAAAAAACCCTACCAAAGATTTCCTCCGGAATCGCCGGAGGTGGCCATCATTACATGAATGACTATGCTCTAGTTTGAGAAAATGATAGTCTTCGTATTGGCTCCAAAATATTCACCGAAGAATCCCTGAACACTCCTTGAAGATTCTTTCTTCAGCTGAATTGGACCACTGGGCCCCACAAAAAAAAAAAAGGACCCCTTACAAAAGATTTCCTCCGGAATCGCCGGAGGTGGCCATCATTACATGAATGACTATGCTCTAGTTTGAGAAAATGATAGTCTTCGTATTGGCGCCAAAATCTTCACCGAAGAATCCCTGAAGACTCCTTGAAGATTCTTTCTTCAGCTGAACTGGACCCCTGGGCCCCACAAAAAAAAAAAAAAAAAAAAAAAAAAAGGACCCCTTACCAAAGATTTCCTCCGAATCGCTGGAGGTAGCCATCATTACATGAATGACTATGCTCTAGTTTGAGAAAATGATAGTCTTCGTTTTGGCGCAAAAATCTTCACCGAAGAATCCCTGAAGACTCCTTGAATATTCTTTCTTCAGCTGAACTGGACCCCTGGGCCCCAAAAAAAAAAAAAAAAAAAAAAAGGACCCCTTACCAATGATTTCCTCCGGAATCGCCGGAGGTGGCCATCATTACATGAATGACTATGCTCTAGTTTGAGAAAATGATAGTCTTCGTATTGGCTCCAAAATCTTCACCGAAGAATCCCTGAAGACTCTTTGAAGATTCTTTCTTCAGCTGAATTGGACCCCTGGGCCCCACAAAAAAAAAAAAAAGGACCCTTACAAAGATTTCCTCCGAATCGCCGAGGTGGCCATCATTACATGAATGACAATGCTCTAGTTTTAGAAAATGATAGTCTTCATATTGGCTCCAGAATCCTCACCCAAGATTCCCTGAAGACTCCTTGAAGACTCTTTCTTCAGCAGTATAACAGGTGTCATTTTTCAATTTCAAGGGTAATTTCTACCATTTATATAGCTGGTAGCCTTTATGACTATGCTCTAGTTTGAGAAAATGATAGTCTTAGTATTGGCGCCAAAATCTTCACCGAAGAATCCCTGAAGACTCCTTGAAGATTCTTTCTTCAGCTGAATTGGACCCCTGGACCCCACAAAAAAAAAAAACAAAAAGCACCCCTTCCCAAAGATTTCCTCCGGAATCGCCGGAGGTGGCCATCATTACATGAATGACTATGCTCTAGTTTGAGAAAATGATAGTCTTCGTATTGGCGCCAAAATCTTCACCGAAGAATCCCTGAAGACTCCTTGAAGATTCTTTCTTCAGCTGAATTGGACCACTGGGCCCCACAAAAAAAAAAAAAAAGGACCCCTTACCAAAGATTTCCTCCGGAATCGCCGGAGGTGGCCATCATTACATGAATGACTATGCTCTAGTTTGAGAAAATGATAGTCTTCGTATTGGCGCCAAAATCTTCACCGAAGAATCCCTGAAGACTCCTTGAAGATTCTTTCTTCAGCTGAATTGGACTCCTGGGCCCCACAAAAAAAAAAAAAAAAAAACTACCCCTAGATTTCCTCCGGAATCGCCTGAGGTGGCCATCATTACATGAATGACTATGCTCTAGTTTGAAAAAATGATAGTCTTCGTATTGGCGCCAAAATCTTCACCAAGAATCCCTGAAGACTCCTTGAAGATTCTTTCTTCAGCTGAATTGGACCCCTGGGCCCCCACAAAAAAAAAAAAAAAAAAAAAAAAAACACTACCAAAGATTTCCTCCGGAATCGCCGGAGGTGGCCATCATTACATGAATGACTATGCTCTAGTTTGAGAAAATGATAGTCTTCGAATTGGCTCCAAAATATTCACCGAAGAATCCCTGAACACTCCTTGAAGATTCTTTCTTCAGCTGAATTGGACCACTGGGCCCCACAAAAAAAAAAAAAAGGACCCTTACAAAGATTTCCTCCGGAATCGCCGAAGGTGGCCATCATTACATGAATGACTATGCTCTAGTTTGAGAAAATGATAGTCTTCGTATTGGCGCAAAAATCTTCACCGAGGAATCCCTGAAGACTCCTTGAAGATTCTTTCTTCAGCTGAACTGGACCCCTGGGCCCCACAAAAAAAAAAAAAAAAAAAAAGGACCCTTACCAAAGATTTCCTCCGGAATCGCCGGAGGTGGCCATCATTACATGAATGACTATGCTCTAGTTTGAGAAAATGATAGTCTTCGTGTTGGCGCAAAATCTTCACCGAAGAATCCCTGAAGACTCCTTGAAGATTCTTTCTTCAGCTGAACTGGACCCCTGGGCCCCACAAAAAAAAAAAAAAAAAAAAAAAAAAAAGGACCCCTTACCAATGATTTCCTCCGGAATCGCCGGAGGTGGCCATCATTACATGAATGACTATGCTCTAGTTTGAGAAAATGATAGTCTTCGTATTGGCTCCAAAATCTTCACCGAAGAATCCCTGAAGACTCTTTGAAGATTCTTTCTTCAGCTGAATTGGACCCCTGGGCCCCACAAAAAAAAAAAAAAAGACCCCTTACCAAAGATTTCTCCGGAATCGCCGGAGGTGGCCATCATTACATGAATGACAATGCTCTAGTTTTAGAAAATGATAGTCTTCATATTGGCTCCAGAATCCTCACCCAAGATTCCCTGAAGACTCCTTGAAGACTCTTTCTTCAGCAGTATAGCAGGTGTCATTTTCAATTTCAAAAAATTTCTACCATTTATATAGCTGGTAGCCTTTATGATTATGCTCTAGTTTGAGAAAATGATAGTCTTAGTATTGGCGCCAAAATCTTCACACCAAGAATCCCTGAAGACTCCTTGAAGATTCTTTCTTCAGCTGAATTGGACCCTGGACCCCACAAAAACAAAGATTTCCTCCGGAATCGCCGAGAATGTACAAATCATTACATGAATGACTATGCAAAAAATGATAGTCTTCGTATTGGTGCCAAAATCTTCACCAAGAATCCCTGAAGACTCCTTTGAAGATTCTTTCTTCAGCTGAATTGGACCCTGGGCCCCATCAAAGATTTCCTCCGGAATCGCCGGAGGTGGCCATCATTAATGAATGACTATGCTCTAGTTTGAGAAAATGATAGTCTTCGTATGCCAAAATCTTCACCGAAGAATCCCTGAAGACTCCTTGAAGACTTTCTTCAGCTGAATTGGACCCCTGGGCCCCACAAAAAAAAAAAAAAAAACACTACAAAGATTTCTCCGAATCGCCGGAGGTAGCCATCATTACATGAATGACTATGCTCTAGTTTGAGAAAAATGATAGTCTTCGAATTGGCTCCAAAATCTTCACCGAAGAATCCTGAACACTCCTTGAAGATTCTTTCTTCAGCTGGAATTGGACCACTGGG
>NW_027100728.1:1825988-1841801 GCF_040412425.1 Macrobrachium rosenbergii
AGAATCTTCAAGGAGGAATCTTTATAAGGGTCCTTTTTTTTTTTGTGGGGCCTAGGGGTCCAATTCAGCTGAAGAAAATCTTCAAGCAGTCTTCAGGGATTCTTCAGTGAAGATTTCGAGCCAATACAAAGACTATCATTTCTCAACTAGAGCATAGTCATTCATGTAATGATGGCCACCTCCGGCGATTCGGAGAAATCTTTAGTAAGGGTCCTTTTTTTTTTTTTGTTTTTTTTGGGCCCAGGGGTTCAGTTCAGCTGAAGAAAAAAATCTTAGACTATCATTTTTCTCAAACTAGAGCATAGTCATTCATGTAATGATGGCCACCTCCAGCGATTCGGAGAAATCTTTAGTAAGGGTCCTTTTTTTTTTTTTTTTTGTGGGCCCAGGGTCCAATTCAGCTGAAGAAAGAATCTTCAAGGAGTCTTCAGGGATTCTTCGGTGAAGATTTTGGAGCCAATCTGAAGACTATCATTTTCTCAAACTAGAGCATAGTCATTCATGTAATGATGGCCACCTCCGGCGATTCGAGGAAATCTTTGGTAAGGGGTCCTTTTTTTTTTTTTTTTTTTGTGGGGCCCAGGGGTCCAATTCAGCTGAAGAAAGAATCTTCAAAAAGTCTTCAGGATTCTTCGGTGAAGATTTTGGAGCCAATACTGAAGACTATCATTTTCTCAAACTAGAGCATAGTCATTCATGTAATGATGGCCACCTCAGCGATTCGGAGGAAATCTTTGGTGAAGGGGTCCTTTTTTTTTTTTTTTGTGGGGCCCAGGGGTCCAGTTCAGCTGAAGAAAGAATCTTCAAGGAGTCTTCAGGGATTCTTCGGTGAAAATTTTGGCGCCAATACGAAGACTATCATTTTCTCAAACTAGAGCATAGTCATTCATGTAATGATGTCCACCTCCGGCGATTCCGGAGGAAATCTTTGGTAAGGGGTCCTTTTTTTTTTGTGGGGCCCAGGGGGTCCAATTCAGCTGAAGAAAGAATCTTCAAAGGAGTCTTCAGGGATTCTTCGGTGAAGATTTTGGAGCCAATACGAAGACTATCATTTTCTCAAACTAGAGCATAGTCATTCATGTAATGATGGCCACCTCCGGCGATTCGGAGGAAATCTTTAGTAAGGGGTCCTTTTTTTTTTTTTTTTTTGTGGGGCCCAGGGTCCAATTCAGCTGAAGAAAGAATCTTCAAAAGAGTCTTCAGGGATTCTTCAGTGAAGATTTTGGCATAATACGAAGACTATCATTTTCTCAAACTAGAGCATAGTCATTCATGTAATGATGGCCACCTCCGGCGATTCGGAGAAATCTTTGGTAAGGGGTCCTTTTTTTTTTTTTTTGTGGGGCCCAGGGGTCCAATTCAGCTGAAGAAAGAATCTTCAAAGAGTCTTCAGGGATTCTTCGGTGAAGATTTTGGAGCCAATACTGAAGACTATCATTTTCTCAAACTAGAGCATAGTCATTCATGTAATGATGGCCACCCTCCGGCGATTCGGAGGAAATCTTTGTAAGGGGTCCTTTTTTTTTTTTTTTTTGTGGGGCCCAGGGGTCCAGTTCAGCTGAAGAAAGAATCTTCAAGGAGTCTTCAGGGATTCTTCGGTGAAGATTTTGGCGCCAATACGAAGACTATCATTTTCTCAAAACTAGAGCATAGTCATTCATGTAATGATGGCCACCTCCGGCGATTCCGGAGGAAATCTTTGGTAAGGTCCTTTTTTTTTTTTTTTTTTTTTGTGGGGCCCAGGGGTCCAATTCAGCTGAAGAAAGAATCTTCAAAGAGTCTTCAGGGATTCTTCAGTGAAGATTTTGGCATAATACTGAAGACTATCATTTTCTCAAACTAGAGCATAGTCATTCATGTAATGATGGCCACCTCCAGCGATTCGGAGGAAATCTTTAGTAGAGGGTCCTTTTTTTTTTTTTTTTTGTGGGGCCCAGGGTCCAATTCAGCTGAAGAAAGAATCTTCAAAGAGTCTTCAGGGATTCTTCGGTGAAGATTTTGGAGCCAATACGAAGACTATCATTTTCTCAAACTAGAGCATAGTCATTCATGTAATGATGGCCACCTCCGGCGATTCGGAGAAATCTTTGGTAAGGGGTCCTTTTTTTTTTTTTTTTTTTTTGGGGCCCAGGGGGTCCAATTCAGCTGAAGAAAGAATCTTCAAAGAGTCTTCAGGGATTCTTCGGTGAAGATTTTGGCGCCAATACGAAGACTATCATTTTCTCAAACTAGAGCATAGTCATTCATGTAATGATGGCCACCTCCGGCGATTCGGAGGAAATCTTTGGTAAGGGTCCTTTTTTTTTTTTTTTGTTTTTTTTGTGGGGCCCAGGGTCCAATTCAGCTGAAGAAAGAATCTTCAAAAAGTCTTCAGGGATTCTTCAGTGAAGATTTTGGAGCCAATACGAAGACTATCATTTTCTCAAACTAGAGCATAGTCATTCATGTAATGATGGCCACCTCCGGCGATTCGGAGGAAATCTTTGGTAAGGGGTCCTTTTTTTTTTTTTTTTGTGGGGCCCAGGGGTCAGTTCAGCTGAAGAAAGAATCTTCAAAGGAGTCTTCAGGGATTCTTCGGTGAAGATTTTGGCGCCAATACGAAGACTATCATTTTCTCAAACTAGAGCATAGTCATTCATGTAATGATGGCCACCTCCGGCGATTCGGAGGATCTTTAGTAAGGGTCCTTTTTTTTTTTTTTTTTTTGTAGGGCCCAGGGGTCCAATTCAGCTGAAGAAAGAATCTTCAAAGGAGTCTTCAGGGATTCTTCGGTGAAGATTTTGGAGCCAATACGAAGACTATCATTTTCTCAAACTAGAGCATAGTCATTCATGTAATGATGGCCACCTCCGGCGATTCGGAGGAAATCTTTGGTAAGGGGTCCTTTTTTTTTTTTTTTTTGGGCCCAGGGGTCCAATTCAGCTGAAGAAAGAATCTTCAAGGAGTCTTCAGGGATTCTTCGGTGAAGATTTTGGCGCCAATACGAAGACTATCATTTTCTCAAACTAGAGCATAGTCATTCATGTAATGATGGCCACCTCCGGCGATTCCGGAGGAAATCTTTGGTAAGGGGTCCTTTTTTTTTTGTTTTTTTTTTTGTGGGGCCCAGGGTCCAATTCAGCTGAAGAAAGAATCTTCAAAGAGTCTTCAGGGATTCTTCGGTGAAGATTTTGGCGCCAATACGAAGACTATCATTTTCTCAAACTAGAGCATAGTCATTCATGTAATGATGGCCACCTCCAGCGATTCGGAGGAAATCTTTGATAAGGGGTCCTTTTTTTTTTTTTTGTGGGGCCCAGGGTCCAATTCAGCTGAAGAAAGAATCTTCAAAAGGAGTCTTCAGGGATTCTTCGGTGAAGATTTTGGAGCCAATACAAAGACTATCATTTTCTCAAACTAGAGCATAGTCATTCATGTAATGATGGCCACCTCCGGCGATTCATGGAGGAAATCTTTAAATAAGGGGTCCTTTTTTTTTTTTTTTTGTTTTGGGGCCCAGGGTCCAATTCAGCTGAAGAAAGAATCTTCAAAGGAGTCTTCAGGGATTCTTCGGTGAAGATTTTGGCGCCAATACGAAGACTATCATTTTCTCAAACTAGAGCATAGTCATTCATGTAATGATGGCCACCTCCGGCGATTCGGAGGAAATCTTTGGTAAGGGTCCTTTTTTTTTTTTTTTTTTTTGTAGGGCCCAGGGGTCCAATTCAGCTGAAGAAAGAATCTTCAAGGAGTCTTCAGGATTCTTCGGTGAAGATTTTGGAGCCAATACGAAGACTATCATTTTCTCAAACTAGAGCATAGTCATTCATGTAATGATGGCCACCTCAGCGATTCGGAGGAAATCTTTGGTAAGGGGTCCTTTTTTTTTTTTGACACCAGGGTCCAATTCAGCTGAAGAAAGAATCTTCAAAGGAGTCTTCAGGGATTCTTGGGTGAAGATTTTGGAGCCAATACGAAGACTATCATTTTCTCAAACTAGAGCATAGTCATTCATGTAATGATGGCCACCTCCGCGATTCGGAGGAAATCTTTGGTAAAGGGTCCTTTTTTTTTTTTTTTGTGGGGCCCAGGGTCCAATTCAGCTGAAGAAAGAATCTTCAAAGAGTCTTCAGGGATTCTTCAGTGAAGATTTTGGCGCCAATACGAAGACTATCATTTTCTCAAACTAGAGCATAGTCATTCATGTAATGATGGCCACCTCCGGCGATTCGGAGGAAATCTTTAGTAAAGGGTCCTTTTTTTTTTTTTTTTTGTGGGGCCCAGGGTCCAATTCAGCTGAAGAAAGAATCTTCAAAGAGTCTTCAGGGATTCTTCGGTGAAGATTTTGGCGCCAATACGAAGACTATCATTTTCTCAAACTAGAGCATAGTCATTCATGTAATGATGGCCACCTCCGGCGATTCGGAGGAAATCTTTGGTAAAGGGGTCCTTTTTTTTTTTTTTTTTGTGGGGCCCAGGGGTCCAATTCAGCTGAAGAAAGAATCTTCAAAGAGTCTTCAGGGATTCTTCGGTGAAGATTTTGGAGCCAATACGAAGACTATCATTTTCTCAAACTAGAGCATAGTCATTCATGTAATGATGGCCACCTCCGGCGATTCGGAGGAAATCTTTAGTAAGGGTCCTTTTTTTTTTTTTTTTTTGGGGGCCCAGGGGTCCAGTTCAGCTGAAGAAAGAATCTTCAAAGGAGTCTTCAGGGATTCTTCGGTGAAGATTTTGGAGCCAATACGAAGACTATCATTTTCTCAAACTAGAGCATAGTCATTCATGTAATGATGGCCACCTCCAGCGATTCGGAGGAAATCTTTAGTAAGGGTCCTTTTTTTTTTTTTTTTTGTGGGGCCAGGGGTCCAATTCAGCTGAAGAAAGAATCTTCAAAGGAGTCTTCAGGGATTCTTCAGTGAAGATTTTGGCGCCAATACGAAGACTATCATTTTCTCAAACTAGAGCATAGTCATTCATGTAATGATGGCCACCTCCAGCGATTCGGAGGAAATCTTTAGTAAGGGTCCTTTTTTTTTTTTTTTTTTTTTGTGGGGCCCAGGGTCCAGTTCAGCTGAAGAAAGAATCTTCAAAGGAGTCTTCAGGGATTCTTCGGTGAAGATTTTGGAGCCAATACGAAGACTATCATTTTCTCAAACTAGAGCATAGTCATTCATGTAATGATGGCCACCTCCGGCGATTCGGAGGAAATCTTTGGTAAGGGTCCTTTTTTTTTTTTTTTTGGGGCCCAGGGGTCCAATTCAGCTGAAGAAAGAATCTTCAAAGGAGTCTTCAGGGATTCTTCGGTGAAGATTTTGGAGCCAATACGAAGACTATCATTTTCTCAAACTAGAGCATAGTCATTCATGTAATGATGGCCACCTCCGGCGATTCGGAGGAAATCTTTGTAAGGGTCCTTTTTTTTTTTTTTTTTTTGGGGCCCAGGGTCCAATTCAGCTGAAGAAAGAATCTTCAAGGAGTCTTCAGGGATTCTTCGGTGAAGATTTTGGAGCCAATACGAAGACTATCATTTTCTCAAACTAGAGCATAGTCATTCATGTAATGATGGCCACCTCCGGCGATTCGGAGGAATCTTTGGTAAGGGGTCCTTTTTTTTTTTTTTTTTTGGGCCCAGGGTCCAATTCAGCTGAAGAAAGAATCTTCAAAGGAGTCTTCAGGGATTCTTCAGTGAAGATTTTGGAGCCAATACGAAGACTATCATTTTCTCAAACTAGAGCATAGTCATTCATGTAATGATGGCCACCTCCGGCGATTCGGAGGAAATCTTTGGTAAAGGGGTCCTTTTTTTTTTTTTTTTTTGTGGGGCCCAGGGGTCCAATTCAGCTGAAGAAAGAATCTTCAAAGGAGTCTTCAGGGATTCTTCAGTGAAGATTTTGGAGCCAATACGAAGACTATCATTTTCTCAAACTAGAGCATAGTCATTCATGTAATGATGGCCACCTCCGGCGATTCGGAGGAAATCTTTGGTAAGGGGTCCTTTTTTTTTTTTTTTTTTTGTGGGCCCAGGGGTCCAATTCAGCTGAAGAAAGAATCTTCAAAGAGTCTTCAGGGATTCTTCGGTGAAGATTTTGGCGCCAATACGAAGACTATCATTTTCTCAAACTAGAGCATAGTCATTCATGTAATGATGGCCACCTCCAGCGATTCGGAGGAAATCTTTAGTAAGGGTCCTTTTTTTTTTTTTTTTTTGGGGGCCCAGGGTCCAATTCAGCTGAAGAAAGAATCTTCAAAGGAGTCTTCAGGGATTCTTCGGTGAAGATTTTGGCGCCAATACGAAGACTATCATTTTCTCAAACTAGAGCATAGTCATTCATGTAATGATGGCCACCTCCGGCGATTCGGAGGAAATCTTTGGTAAGGGGTCCTTTTTTTTTTTTTTTTTTTTTTTGGGGCCCAGGGGTCCAATTCAGCTGAAGAAAGAATCTTCAAGGAGTCTTCAGGGATTCTTCGGTGAAGATTTTGGCGCCAATACTAAGACTATCATTTTCTCAAACTAGAGCATAGTCATTCATGTAATGATGGCCACCTCCGGCGATTCCGGAAAATCTTTGGTAAGGGTCCTTTTTTTTTTTTTTTTTTTGTGGGCCCAGGGGTCCAATTCAGCTGAAGAAAGAATCTTCAAAGGAGTCTTCAGGGATTCTTCGGTGAAGATTTTGGAGCCAATACGAAGACTATCATTTTCTCAAACTAGAGCATAGTCATTCATGTAATGATGGCCACCTCCGGCGATTCCGGAGGAAATCTTTGGTAAGGGGTCCTTTTTTTTTTTTTTTTTTTGGCCCAGGGGTCCAATTCAGCTGAAGAAAGAATCTTCAAAGGAGTCTTCAGGGATTCTTCGGTGAAGATTTTGGAGCCAATACGAAGACTATCATTTTCTCAAACTAGAGCATAGTCATTCATGTAATGATGGCCACCTCCGGCGATTCGGAGGAAATCTTTGGTAAGGGGTCCTTTTTTTTTTTTTTTTGTGGGCCCAGGGGTCCAGTTCAGCTGAAGAAAGAATCTTCAAAGGAGTCTTCAGGGATTCTTCGGTGAAGATTTTGGCGCCAATACGAAGACTATCATTTTCTCAAACTAGAGCATAGTCATTCATGTAATGATGGCCACCTCCGGCGATTCCGGAGGAAATCTTTGGTAAGGGGTCCTTTTTGTTTTTTTTTTTGTTTTTTTGTGGGGCCCAGGGGTCCAATTCAGCTGAAGAAAGAATCTTCAAAGGAGTCTTCAGGGATTCTTCGGTGAAGATTTTGGCACCAATACGAAGACTATCATTTTCTCAAACTAGAGCATAGTCATTCATGTAATGATGGCCACCTCCGGCGATTCGGAGGAAATCTTTAGTAAGGGTCCTTTTTTTTTTTTTGTGTGGGGCCCAGGGGTCCAGTTCAGCTGAAGAAAGAATCTTCAAAGGAGTCTTCAGGGATTCTTCGGTGAAGATTTTGGCGCCAATACGAAGACTATCATTTTCTCAAACTAGAGCATAGTCATTCATGTAATGATGGCCACCTCCGGCGATTCGGAGGAAATCTTTGTAAGGGTCCTTTTTTTTTTTTTTTTTTTTTTGTGGCCCAGGGCCCAGTTTCAGCTGAAGAAAGAATCTTCAAAGGAGTCTTCAGGGATTCTTCGGTGAAGATTTTGGAGCCAATACGAAGACTATCATTTTCTCAAACTAGAGCATAGTCATTCATGTAATGATGGCCACCTCCGGCGATTCCGGAGGAAATCTTTGGTAAGGGGTCCTTTTTTTTTTTTTTTTTTTTTTTTGGGCCCAGGGTCCAATTCAGCTGAAGAAAGAATCTTCAAAGGAGTCTTCAGGGATTCTTCGGTGAAGATTTTGGAGCCAATACGAAGACTATCATTTTCTCAAACTAGAGCATAGTCATTCATGTAATGATGGCCACCTCCGGCGATTCGGAGGAAATCTTTGGTAAGGGGTCCTTTTTTTTTTTTTTTTTTGGGGCCCAGGGTCCAATTCAGCTGAAGAAAGAATCTTCAAAGGAGTCTTCAGGGATTCTTCGGTGAAGATTTTGGCGCCAATACGAAGACTATCATTTTCTCAAACTAGAGCATAGTCATTCATGTAATGATGGCCACCTCCGGCGATTCGGAGGAAATCTTTAGTAAGGGTCCTTTTTGTTTTTTTTTTTTGGGGCCCAGGGTCCAATTCAGCTGAAGAAAGAATCTTCAAGGAGTCTTCAGGGATTCTTCGGTGAAGATTTTGGAGCCAATACGAAGACTATCATTTTCTCAAACTAGAGCATAGTCATTCATGTAATGATGGCCACCTCCGGCGATTCCGGAGGAAATCTTTGGTAAGGGGTCCTTTTTTTTTTTTTTTTTTTTTTTTTTTGGGGCCCAGGGGTCCAGTTCAGCTGAAGAAAGAATCTTCAAAAGAGTCTTCAGGGATTCTTCAGTGAAGATTTTGGCGCCAATACAAGACTATCATTTTCTCAAACTAGAGCATAGTCATTCATGTAATGATGGCCACCTCCGGCGATTCGGAGGAAATCTTTGGTAAGGGTCCTTTTTTTTTTTTTTTTTTTTTTTTGGGGCCCAGGGGTCCAATTCAGCTGAAGAAAGAATCTTCAAGGAGTCTTCAGGGATTCTTCGGTGAAGATTTTGGCGCCAATACGAAGACTATCATTTTCTCAAACTAGAGCATAGTCATTCATGTAATGATGGCCACCTCCGGCGATTCCGGAGGAATCTTTGGTAAGGGGTCCTTTTTTTTTTTTTTTTGTGGGGCCCAGGGGTCCAATTCAGCTGAAGAAAGAATCTTCAAGGAGTCTTCAGGGATTCTTCTTCGGTGAAGATTTTGGAGCCAATACGAAGACTATCATTTTCTCAAACTAGAGCATAGTCATTCATGTAATGATGGCCACCTCCGGCGATTCGGAGGAAATCTTTAGTAAGGGGTCCTTTTTTTTTTTTTTTTTTTTTGTGGGGCCCAGGGTCCAATTCAGCTGAAGAAAGAATCTTCAAAAAGGAGTCTTCAGGGATTCTTCAGTGAAGATTTTGGAGCCAATACGAAGACTATCATTTTCTCAAACTAGAGCATAGTCATTCATGTAATGATGGCCACCTCCGGCGATTCGGAGGAAATCTTTGGTAAGGGGTCCTTTTTTTTTTTTTTTTTTTTTTTGTGGGGCCCAGGGGTCCAATTCAGCTGAAGAAAGAATCTTCAAAGAGTCTTCAGGGATTCTTCGGTGAAGATTTTGGAGCCAATACGAAGACTATCATTTTCTCAAACTAGAGCATAGTCATTCATGTAATGATGGCCACCTCCGGCGATTCGGAGAAATCTTTGAGTAAGGGGTCCTTTTTTTTTTTTTTTTTTTTGTGTGGGGCCCAGGGGTCCAATTCAGCTGAAGAAAGAATCTTCAAAGAGTCTTCAGGGATTCTTCGGTGAAGATTTTGGAGCCAATACGAAGACTATCATTTTCTCAAACTAGAGCATAGTCATTCATGTAATGATGGCCACCTCCGGCGATTCCGGAGGAAATCTTTGGTAAGGGTCCTTTTTTTTTTTTTTTTTTTTTTGTGGGGCCCAGGGGTCCAGTTCAGCTGAAGAAAGAATCTTCAAGGAGTCTTCAGGGATTCTTCAGTGAAGATTTTGGAGCCAATACGAAGACTATCATTTTCTCAAACTAGAGCATAGTCATTCATGTAATGATGGCCACCTCCGGCGATTCCGGAGGAAATCTTTGGTAAGGGTCCTTTTTTTTTTTTTTTGTGGGGCCCAGGGTCCAATTCAGCTGAAGAAAGAATCTTCAAAGAGTCTTCAGGGATTCTTCGGTGAAGATTTTGGCGCCAATACGAAGACTATCATTTTCTCAAACTAGAGCATAGTCATTCATGTAATGATGGCCACCTCCGGCGATTCGGAGGAAATCTTTAGTAAGGGTCCTTTTTGTTTTTTTTTTTGTGGGGCCCAGTATTCAAATTAGCCTAAAAAAGAATCTTCAAGGAGTCTTCAGGGATTCTTCGGTGAATATTTTGGAGCCAATACGAAGACTGTCATTTTCTCAAACTAGAGCATAGTCATTCATGTAATGATGGCCACCTCCGGCGATTCCGGAGGAAATCTTTGGTAACGGGTCCTTTTTTGTTTTTTTTTTTTGTGGGCCCAGGGGTCCAGTTCAGCTGAAGAAAGAATCTTCAAGGAGTCTTCAGGGATTCTTCAGTGAAGATTTTGGCGCCAATACGAAGACTATCATTTTCTCAAACTAGAGCATAGTCATTCATGTAATGATGGCCACCTCCGGCGATTCCGGAGGAAATCTTTGGTAAGGGGCCCTTTTTTTTTTTTTTTTTTTTGGGGCCCAGGGGTCCAATTCAGCTGAAGAAAGAATCTTCAAGGAGTCTTCAGGGATTCTTCGGTGAAGATTTTGGAGCCAATACGAAGACTATCATTTTCTCAAACTAGAGCATAGTCATTCATGTAATGATGGCCACCTCCGGCGATTCCGGAGGAAATCTTTGGTAAGGGGTCCTTTTTTTTTTTTTTTTTTTTTTGTGGGGCCCAGGGGTCCAATTCAGCTGAAGAAAGAATCTTCAAAGAGTCTTCAGGGATTCTTCGGTGAAGATTTTGGAGCCAATACGAAGACTATCATTTTCTCAAACTAGAGCATAGTCATTCATGTAATGATGGCCACCTCCAGCGATTCGGAGAAATCTTTGTAAAGGTCCTTTTTTTTTTTTTTTTTTTTTTGGGGCCCAGGGTCCAGTTCAGCTGAAGAAAGAATCTTCAAAGAGTCTTCAGGGATTCTTCGGTGAAGATTTTGGCGCCAATACGAAGACTATCATTTTCTCAAACTAGAGCATAGTCATTCATGTAATGATGGCCACCTCCGGCGATTCCGGAGGAAATCTTTGGTAAGGGGTTCTTTTTTTTTTTTTTTTTTTGGGGCCCAGGGGTCCAATTCAGCTGAAGAAAGAATCTTCAAGGAGTCTTCAGGGATTCTTCGGTGAAGATTTTGGAGCCAATACGAAGACTATCATTTTCTCAAACTAGAGCATAGTCATTCATGTAATGATGGCCACCTCCAGCGATTCGGAGAAAATCTTTGGTAAGGGTCCTTTTTTTTTTTTTTTTTTTGGGGCCCAGGGTCCAGTTCAGCTGAAGAAAGAATCTTCAAAGGAGTCTTCAGGGATTCTTCGGTGAAGATTTTGGCGCCAATACGAAGACTATCATTTTCTCAAACTAGAGCATAGTCATTCATGTAATGATGGCCACCTCCGGCGATTCGGAGGAAATCTTTGGTAAGGGTCCTTTTTTTTTTTTTTTTTTTGTGGGGCCCAGGGGTCCAATTCAGCTGAAGAAAGAATCTTCAAAGGAGTCTTCAGGGATTCTTCGGTGAAGATTTTGGAGCCAATACGAAGACTATCATTTTCTCAAACTAGAGCATAGTCATTCATGTAATGATGGCCACCTCCGTGATTCGGAGGAAATCTTTGGTAGTAAGGGTCCTTTTTTTTTTTTTTTGTGTGGGCCCAGGGTCCAGTTCAGCTGAAGAAAGAATCTTCAAAGGAGTCTTCAGGGATTCTTCGTGAAGATTTTGGAGCCAATACGAAGACTATCATTTTCTCAAACTAGAGCATAGTCATTCATGTAATGATGGCCACCTCCGGCGATTCGGAGGAAATCTTTGGTAAGGGGTTTTTTTTTTTTTTTTTTGTGGGGCCCAGGGGTCCAATTCAGCTGAAGAAAGAATCTTCAAGAGTCTTCAGGGATTCTTCGGTGAAGATTTTGGAGCCAATACGAAGACTATCATTTTCTCAAACTAGAGCATAGTCATTCATGTAATGATGGCCACCTCCGGCGATTCCGGAGGAAATCTTTGGTAAGGGGTCCTTTTTTTTTTTTTTTTTTTGGGGCCCAGGGGTCCAATTCAGCTGAAGAAAGAATCTTCAAGGAGTCTTCAGGGATTTTTCGGTGAAGATTTTGGAGCCAATACGAAGACTATCATTTTCTCAAACTAGAGCATAGTCATTCATGTAATGATGGCCACCTCCGGCGATTCCGGAGGAAATCTTTGGTAAGGGGTCCTTTTTTGTTTTTTTTGGGGGGCCAGGGGTCCAATTCAGCTGAAGAAAGAATCTTCAAGGAGTCTTCAGGGATTCTTCGGTGAAGATTTTGGAGCCAATACGAAGACTATCATTTTCTCAAACTAGAGCATAGTCATTCATGTAATGATGGCCACCTCTGGCGATTCCGGAGAAAATCTTTGGTAGGGGGTCTTTTTTTTTTTTTTTTTGTGGGGCCCAAGGGTCCAGTTCAGCTGAAGAAAGAATCTTCAAGGAGTCTTCAAGGATTTTTCGGTGAAGATTTTGGCGTCAATACGAAGACTATCATTTTCTCAAACTAGAGCATAGTCATTCATGTAATGATGGCCACCTCCGGCGATTCCGGAGGAAATCTTTATTAAGGGGTCCTTTTTTTTTTTTTTTTTTTTTGTGGGGCCCAGGGGTCCAGTTCAGCTGAAGAAAGCATCTTCAAGGAGTCTTCAGGGATTCTTCGGTGAAGATTTTGGCGCCAATACGAAGACTATCATTTTCTCAAACTAGAGCATAGTCATTCATGTAATGATGGCCACCTCCGGCGATTCCGGAGGAAATCTTTGGTAAGGGGTCCTTTTTTTTTTTTTTTTTTTTTTGTGGGG
This sequence comes from Macrobrachium rosenbergii, assembly GCF_040412425.1. NCBI lineage: Eukaryota > Metazoa > Arthropoda > Malacostraca > Decapoda > Palaemonidae > Macrobrachium > Macrobrachium rosenbergii. The sequence continues at coordinate 1,838,648 of NW_027100728.1, forward strand.
CCCAGGGGTCCAATTCAGCTGAAGAAAGAATCTTCAAAGAGTCTTCAGGGATTCTTCGGTGAAGATTTTGGAGCCAATACGAAGACTATCATTTTCTCAAACTAGAGCATAGTCATTCATGTAATGATGGCCACCTCCGGCGATTCCGGAGGATATCTTTGGTAAGGGGTCCTTTTTTTTTTTTTTTTTGTAAATTGTGGGGCCCAGGGTCCAATTCAGCTGAAGAAAGAATCTTCAAGGAGTCTTCAGGGATTCTTCGGTGAAGATTTTGGAGCCAATACTGAAGACTATCATTTTCTCAAACTAGAGCATAGTCATTCATGTAATGATGGCCACCTCCGGCGATTCCGGAGGAAATCTTTGGTAAGGGGTCCTTTTTTTTTTTTTTTTTGGGGGCCAGGGGTCCAGTTCAGCTGAAGAAAGAATCTTCAAGGAGTCTTCAGGGATTCTTCGGTGAAGATTTTGGAGCCAATACGAAGACTATCATTTTCTCAAACTAGAGCATAGTCATTCATGTAATGATGGCCACCTCCGGCGATTCCGGAGGAAATCTTTGGTAAGGGTCCTTTTTTTTTTTTTTGTTTTTTGGGCCCAGGGTCCAATTCAGCTGAAGAAAGAATCTTCAAAGAGTCTTCAGGGATTCTTCAGTGAAGATTTTGGAGCCAATACGAAGACTATCATTTTCTCAAACTAGAGCATAGTCATTCATGTAATGATGGCCACCTCCGGCGATTCCGGAGGAAATCTTTGGTAAGGGGTCCTTTTTTTTTTTTTTTTTTTGTGGGCCCAGGGTCCAATTCAGCTGAAGAAAGAATCTTCAAGGAGTCTTCAGGGATTCTTCGGTGAAGATTTTGGAGCCAATACGAAGACTATCATTTTCTCAAACTAGAGCATAGTCATTCATGTAATGATGGCCACCTCCGGCGATTCGGAGGAAATCTTTGGTAAGGGTCCTTTTTTTTTTTTTTTGGGGGCCCAGGGGTCCAATTCAGCTGAAGAAAGAATCTTCAAGGAGTCTTCAGGGATTCTTCGGTGAAGATTTTGGAGCCAATACGAAGACTATCATTTTCTCAAACTAGAGCATAGTCATTCATGTAATGATGGCCACCTCCGGCGATTCGGAGGAAATCTTTGGTAAGGGGTCCTTTTTTTTTTTTTTTTTTTTTGTGGGGCCCAGGGGTCCAATTCAGCTGAAGAAAGAATCTTCAAGGAGTCTTCAGGGATTCTTCGGTGAAGATTTTGGCGCCAATACGAAGACTATCATTTTCTCAAACTAGAGCATAGTCATTCATGTAATGATGGCCACCTCCGGCGATTCCGGAGGAAATCTTTAGTAAGGGGTCCTTTTTTTTTTTTTTTTTTTTTGTGGGGCCCAGGGGTCCAATTCAGCTGAAGAAAGAATCTTCAAGGAGTCTTCAGGGATTCTTCGGTGAAGATTTTGGCGCCAATACGAAGACTATCATTTTCTCAAACTAGAGCATAGTCATTCATGTAATGATGGCCACCTCCGGCGATTCCGGAGGAATCATTTGGTAAGGGGTCCTTTTTTTTTTTTTTTTTTTTTTTTTTGGGCCCAGGGTCCAATTCAGCTGAAGAAAGAATCTTCAAAGAGTCTTCAGGGATTCTTCGGTGAAGATTTTGGCGCCAATACGAAGACTATCATTTTCTCAAACTAGAGCATAGTCATTCATGTAATGATGGCCACCTCCGGCGATTCGGAGGAAATCTTTGGTTTAAAAGGGTCCTTTTTTTTTTTTTTTTTTTTTTTTTTTTGTGGGGCCCAGGGGGTCCAATTCAGCTGAAGAAAGAATCTTCAAAGAGTCTTCAGGGATTCTTCGGTGAAGATTTTGGAGCCAATACGAAGACTATCATTTTCTCAAACTAGAGCATAGTCATTCATGTAATGATGGCCACCTCCGGCGATTCCGGAGGAAATCTTTGGTAAGGGTCCTTTTTTTTTTTTTTTTTTTTTTGTGGGGCCCAGGGGTCCAGTTCAGCTGAAGAAAGAATCTTCAAGGAGTCTTCAGGGATTCTTCAGTGAAGATTTTGGAGCCAATACGAAGACTATCATTTTCTCAAACTAGAGCATAGTCATTCATGTAATGATGGCCACCTCCGGCGATTCCGAGGAAATCTTTGGTAAGGGGTCCTTTTTTTTTTTTTTTTTTTTTGTGGGGCCCAGGGGTCCAATTCAGCTGAAGAAAGAATCTTCAAGGAGTCTTCAGGGATTCTTCGGTGAAGATTTTGGAGCCAATACGAAGACTATCATTTTCTCAAACTAGAGCATAGTCATTCATGTAATGATGGCCACCTCCGGCGATTCCGGAGGAAATCTTTGGTAAGGGGTCCTTTTTTGTTTTTTTTTTTTGTGGGGCCCAGGGTCCAATTCAGCTGAAGAAAGAATCTTCAAGGAGTCTTCAGGGATTCTTCGGTGAAGATTTTGGCGCCAATACGAAGACTATCATTTTCTCAAACTAGAGCATAGTCATTCATGTAATGATGGCCACCTCCAGCGATTCGGAGGAAATCTTTGGTAAGGGGTCCTTTTTGTTTTTTTTTTCTGGGGCCCAGGGGTCCAATTCAGCTGAAGAAAGAATCTTCAAGGAGTCTTCAGGGATTCTTCGGTGAAGATTTTGGCGCCAATACGAAGACTATCATTTTCTCAAACTAGAGCATAGTCATTCATGTAATGATGGCCACCTCCGGCGATTCCGGAGGAAATCTTTGGTAAGGGGTCCTTTTTTTTTTTTTTTTTTTGTGGCCCAGGGGTCCAATTCAGCTGAAGAAAGAATCTTCAAAGGAGTCTTCAGGGATTCTTCGGTGAAGATTTTGGAGCCAATACGAAGACTATCATTTTCTCAAACTAGAGCATAGTCATTCATGTAATGATGGCCACCTCCGGCGATTCCGGAGGAAATCTTTGGTAAGGGGTCCTTTTTTTTTTTTTTTTTTTGTGGGGCCCAGGGGTCCAGTTCAGCTGAAGAAAGAATCTTCAAAGAGTCTTCAGGGATTCTTCGGTGAAGATTTTGGAGCCAATACGAAGACTATCATTTTCTCAAACTAGAGCATAGTCATTCATGTAATGATGGCCACCTCCGCGATTCCGGAGGAAATCTTTGGTAAGGGGTCCTTTTTTTTTTTTTTTTTTTGGGGC
>NW_027100728.1:1842301-1862984 GCF_040412425.1 Macrobrachium rosenbergii
TAGTCTTCGTATTGACTCCAAAATCTTCACCGAAAGAATCCCTGAACTCCTTGAAGACTCTTTCTTCAGCAGTATAACCCTAGGTGTCATTTTCAATTTAAGGACTCCCTTCTACCATTTATCCGGAATCGCCGAGTGTATCATTTATGAATGACTATGCTCTAGTTTGAGAAATGATAGTCTTCGTATTGGCGCAATATCTTCACGAAGAATCCCTGAAGACTCCTTGAAGATTCTTTCTTCAGCTGAACTCAGACCCTGGGCTAAAAAAAAAAAAAAAAAACCCCTTACCAAGATTTCCTCCGGAATCGCCAGGTATGCCATCATTACATGAATGACTATGCTCTAGTTTGAGAAAATGATAGTCTTCGTATTGGCTCCAAAATCTTCACTGAAGAATCCCATGAAGACTCCTTGAAGATTCTTTCTTCAGCTGAACTGGACCCTTGGGCCCCACAAAAAAAAAAAAAAGACCCCTACAAAGATTTTCTCGGAATCACCGGAGGTGGCCATCGATACATGAATGACTATGCTCTGGTTTGAAAAGGATAGTCTTCGTATTAGCATAAAATCTTCACCGAAGAATCCCTGAAGACTCCTTGAAGATTCTTTCTTCAGCTGAACTGGACCCTAGGATCCACGAAAAAAAAAAAAAAAAAAAAAAAAGGACCCCCTACCAAGAGATTTCCTCGGAATCGCCGGAGGTGGCCATCATTACATGAATGACTATGCTCTAGTTTGAAAATGATAGTCTTTGTATTGCCTCCAAAATCTTCACCGAAGAATCCCTGAAGGCTCCTTGAAGATTCTTTCTTCAGCTGAACTGGACCCTGGTAAAAAAACAAAAAAGGACCCCTTACCATAGATTTCCTCGGAATCGCCGGAGGTAGCCATCATTACATGAATGACTATGCTCTAGTTTGAAAAATGATAGTCTTCGTATTGGCTAAAATCTTCTTGAAGAATCTGAAGAATCCTTGAAGATTCTTTCTTCAGCTGAACTGGACCCCTGTTTACCAAAAAAAAAAAAACAAAAGGACCCCTTACCAAGATTTCCTCCGGAATCGCCGGAGTGGCCATCATTACATGAATGACTATGCTCTAGTTTGAGATGAGTCTTCGTATGGCTCCCAAAATCTTCACCGAAAAGTCCCTAAAGACTGCTTGAAGATTCTTTCTTCAGCTGAACTGGACCACTGGGCCCCACAAAAAAACAAAACAAAAAGGACCCACTTACAAGATTTCCTCCGGAATCATGGGGTAGCCATCATTACATGAATGACTATCTTTAGTTTGAGAAAATGATAGTCTTTGTATTGGCTCCAAAATCTTCACCGAAGAATCCACTTGACTCCTTGAAGATTCTTTTCTTCAAGCTGAATTGGACCCCTGGGCACCACAAAAAAAAAAAAAAAAGGACCCTTACCAAGATTTCCTCGGAATCGCTGGAGTTAGCCATCATTACATGAATGACTATGCTCTAGTTTGAAAAATGATAGTCTTATTATTGGCGCAAAATCTTCACCGAAAAAATCCCTGAAGACTCCTTGAGATTCTTTCTTCAGCTGAACTGGACCCTAGGCCCCACAAAAAAAAAAAAAAAAAAAAGGACCCACTTGCAAAGATTTCCTCCCGGAATTTGCCGGAGGTGGCCATCATTACATGAATGACTATGCTCTAGTTTGAAAATGATAGTCTTCGTGGCGCAAAATCTTCACCGAAGTATCCCTGAAGACTCCTTGAAAGATTCTTTCTTCAGCTGAATTGGACCCTGGGCTAAAAAAAAAAAAAAACAAAAAAGGACCCTTACCAAAGATTTCCTCTGGAATCGCGGTGGCCATCATTACATGAATGACTATGCTCTAGTTTGAGAAAATGATAGTCTTCGTGTTTGGCTCCAAATCTTCACAAGAATCTGAGACTCCTTGAAAGATTCTTTCTTCAGCTGGACTGGACCCCTGGGCCCCACAAAAAAAACAAAAAGGACCCCTTACCAAAGATTTCCTCGGAATGCTTGGGTAGCCATCATACATGAATGACCTATGCTCTGGTTTGAAAATGATAGTCTTCATATTGGCTCCAAAATCTTCACTGGAAGAATCCCTGAGAAGACTCTTTGAAGATTTCTTTCTTCAGCCCTGAACTGGACCCCTAGCCCCACAAAAAAAAAAAAAAGGACCCTTACAAAGATTTCCTCCGGAATCACCGGAGGTGCCATCATTACATGAATGATTATGCTCTAGTTTGAGAAAATGATAGTCTTCGTATTGGCTCCAAAATACTCACCCAAGATTCCCTGAAGACTCTTTGAAGATTCTTTCTTCAGCAGTATAACAGGTGTCATTTTTCGATTGGACCCATTTATATAGCTGGTAGCCTTTATGACTAAAAAAAATGAGAGTCTTAATATTGGCGCCAAAATCTTCACCGAAGACCCCTTAAGATTCTTTCTTCAAACTGATTTCCTGGGCCCCCACAAGGAATCACCAAAGATTTCTCGGAATCGCCGAGTCCATCATTACATGAATGACTATGCTCTAGTTTGAGAAAATGATAGTCTTCGTATTGGCTCAAAATCTTCACCGAAGAATCCCTGAAGACTCCTTGAACTCTTTCTTCAGCAGTACTGTACCCTGGTGTCATTTTCAATTTCAAGGACCCCCCCTCTACCATTTATCGGAATCGCTGGTAGCCTTTGATGACTATGCTCTAGTTTGAGAAAATGATAGTCTTCAGTATTGGCTCCAAAAATCTTCACCGAAGAATCCTAGAAGACTCAGAAGGTTCTTTCTTCAGCTGAATTGGACCCTGGGCCCACAAAAAAAAAAAACACAAAAAGGACCCTTACCAAGATTTCCTCCGGAATCGCGGAGGAGGTGGAGATCATTACATGAATGACTAAGCTCTGGATTGAGAAAATGATAGTCTTCGTATTGACGCCAAAATCTTCACCCGAAGAATCCCTGAAGACTCCTTGAAGATTCTTTCTTCAGCTGAATTGGACCCTGGGCCCCAAAAAAAAAAGAAAAAAAGGACCCACAAGATTTCCTTCGGAATCGCTGGAGTGTATCATTACATGAATGACTATGCTCTAGTTTGAGAAAATGATAGTCTTCGTATTAACATTAAAATCTTCATGAAGAATCCCTGGGAGCTCATGAGATTCTTTCTTCAGCTGAACTGGACCCCTGGGCCCACCACGAAAAAAAAGGACCCCTTGCAAGATTTCCTCCGGAATCGCCGGAGGGTGGCCATCATTACATGAATGACTATGCTCTAGTTTGAGAAAATGATAGTCTTCGTTATTGGCTCCAAAATCTTCACTGAAAAATCCTGAAGACTCCTTGAAGATTCTTTCTTCAGCTGAACTGGACCCCTGGAGCTAAAAAAAAACAAAAGGACCCTTGCAAGATTTCTCCGGAATCGCCGGAGGTGCCATCATTACATGAATGACTATGCTCTAGTTTGAGAAAATGATAGTCTTTGTATTAACAAAATCTTCACTGAAGAATCCTGAAGACTCCTTGGGAATTCTTTCTTCAGCTGAACTGGACCCCTGGGCCCCCACAAAAAAACAAAAAGGACCCCTGCAAAAGATTTCCTCGGAATCACTTGGAGTGTATCATTACATGAATGACTATGCTCTAGTTTGAAAAGGATAGTCTTCGTATTGGCTCAAAATCTTCACCGAAGAAATCTGAACTCCTTGAAAGATTCTTTCTTCAGCTGAATTGGACCCCTGCGCCCCACAAAAAAAAAACAAAAAAGGACCCATACCATAGATTTTCCTCTGGAATCGCCGGAGGTGGCCATCATTGCATGAATGACTATGTAGTTTGAGAAAATGATAGTCTTCGTAGTGGCGCCAAAATCTTCACCGAAAAATCCTGAAGACTCCTTGAAGATTCTTTCTTCAGCTGAACTGGACCCCTGTGCCCCACAAAAAAAAAACAAAAAGGACCCCTTACAAAAGAGTTCCTCATGGAATCGCCGGAGGTGGCCATCATTACATGAATGACTATGCTCTAGTTTTAAAATGATAGTCTTCGTGTGGCTCCCAAATCCTCACCCAAGATTCTACTCTTTCTTCAGCGTATAACAGGTGTGTTTTCGATTTCGATCCCATTTATATGGCTAATTGATGACTATGCATAGTTTGAAAAATGATACTCTTAGTATTGTTCTTCAGCTGAATTGAAGACCTTTCAAGATTCGCTAAAAAAAAAACAAAAAAAAAAAAAAAGGAACCCTTACAAAGATTTCTCGGAATCGCCGAGGTAGCCATCATTACATGAATGACTATGCTCTAGTTTGAGAAAATGATAGTCTTCGTATTGGCGCCAAAATCTTCACCGAAGAATCCCTGAAGACTCCTTGAAGATTCTTTCTTCAGCAATTGGACCCCTGGGCCCCACAAAAAAAAAAACACAAAAAGGACCCTACCAGATTTCCTCCGGAATCGCGGGTGAGCCATCATTACATGAATGACTATGCTCTAGTTTGAAAATGATCTTCGTATTGGCTCCCAAATCTTCACCGAAGAAATCCTGAAGACTCCTTGGAAGATTCTTTCTTCAGCTGAACTGGACCCCTGGAGCCCCCACAAAAAAAAAAAAAAAAACGACCCCTACCAGATTTCCTCGGAATCGCCGGAGGTTACCATCATTACATGAATGACTAAGCTCTAGTTTGAAAATGATAGTCTTCGTATGGACTCCAAAATCTTCACCGAAGAATCCCTGAAGACTCCTTGAAGATTCTTTCTTCAGCTGAATTGGACCCCTGGGCCCCAAAAAAAAAACAAAAAGGACCCTTACCAAGATTTCCTCTGGAATGCGCGGTGGCCATCATTACATGAATGACTATGCTCTAGTTTGAGAAAATGATAGTCTTGTATTGTCAAATCTTCACTGAAAGAATCACAAGAAAGACTCCTTGAAGATTCTTTCTTCAACTGAATTGGACCCTAGGCCCCCAAAAAAAAAAAAAACAAAAAAGGACCCCTTACCGAAAGAGTTTCCTCCGGAATCACCGGAGGTGACCATCATTACATGAATGACTATGCTCTAGTTTGAAAAAATGATAGTCTTCGTATTGGCGCCAAAATCTTCACCGAAGAATCCTGAACTCTTTTGAAGATTCTTTCTTCAGCTGAACTGGACCCCTGGGATCCACAAAAAAAAAAAAAAAGACCCCCCCTGCAAAGATTTCCTCGGAATCGCCGGAAGTGTCCATCATTACATGAATGACTATGCTCTAGTTTTAGAAAATGATAGTCTTCGTGTTGGCCCAAAATCTTCACCCAAGAATCCGTAGAAGACTCCTTGAAGATTCTTTCTTCAGCTATAACAGGTGTCATTTTTCGATTGGAATTTCTTCCATTTATATAGCTGGTAGCCTTTGTATTATGCCTAAAAAATAAAGTCTTAAAAAAAAAAAAAAAAACTCCTTCAAGGTTACCTTCAGCTGAACTGAACCCCTGGGCCCCAAAAAAAAAAAAAAAAAAGATTTTTCCTCGGAATCGCGGAGGTGGCCATCATTACATGAATGACTATGCTCTAGTTTGAAAAAAGATAGTCTTCGTATTGGCTCCAAAATCTTCACGAAGAATCCCTGAAGACTCCTTGAAGATTCTTTCTTCAGCTGAACTGGACCCTATGGGCCCACAAAAAAAAAACAAAAAGGACCCCTTGCCAAAGATTTCCTCCGGAATCGCCGGAGGTGGCCATCATTACATGAATGACTATGCTCTAGTTTGAAAAATGATAGTCTTCGTATTGGCTCCAAAATCTTCACCGAAGAATCCCTAAAGACTCCTTGAAGATTCTTTCTTCAGCTGAACTGGACCACTGGGCTAAAAAAAAAAAAAAAACAAAAAGGACCCCTTACCAAAGTTTCCTCCGGAATCGCCGGAGGTGGAGATCATTACATGAATGACTAAGCTCTAGTTTGAGAAATGATAGTCTTCATATTGGCTCAAAAATCTTCACCAGAAAGAATCCCTGAAGACTCCTTGAAGATTCTTTCTTCAGCTGAATTGGACCCCTGGGCCCCACAAAAAAAAAAAAAAAGGACCCCTTGCAAAGATTTCCTCCGGAATCGCGGAGGTAGCCATCATTACATGAATGACTATGCTCTAGTTTGAGAAAATGATAGTCTTCATGTTAACAAAATCTTCACCGAAGAATCCCTGAAGACTCCTTGAAGATTCTTTCTTCAGCTGAATTGGACCCTGGGCTAAAAAAAAACAAAAGGACCCACTTACCAAAGATTTCCTCGGAATCGCCGGGCGGCTCATCATTACATGAATGACTATGCTCTGGTTTGAGAAAATGATAGTCTTCGTATTGGCTCAAAATCTTCACTGAAGAATCCCTGAAGACTGCTGAGATTCTTTCTTCAGCTGAATTGGACCTGGGCCCCACAAAAAAAAAAAAAACCCTTACCAAAGATTTCCTCGGAATCACGGAGGGTAACCATCATTCAAATGACTATGCTCTAGTTTGAAAGAATGAGTCTTCGTATTGGCGCCAAAAATCTTCACCGAAAGAATCCCCTGAAGACTCCTTGCAGATTCTTTCTTCAGCTGAACTGGACCCCTAAGATCCCACAAAAAAAAAAAATGGACCCCCCTACCAAGATTTCCTCCGGAATCGCCGGAGGTAGCCATCATTACATGAATATTAAGCTCTAGTTTGGGAAATGATAGTCTTCGTATTGGCGCCAAAATCTTCACCGAAGAATCCCTGAAGACTCCTTGAAAGATTCTTTCTTCAGCTGAATTGGACCCCTGATTTACAAAAAAACAAAAAGACCCCTGCAAAGATTTCCTCCTGAATCGCGGAGGTGGCCATCATTACATGATGAATATGCTCTAGTTTGAAAAAATGATAGTCTTGTTATTGGCTCCAAAATCTTCACCGAAGAATCCTGAAGACTCGCGAAGATTCTTTCTTCAGCTGGTGGACCCCTGGGCCCCTACAAAAAAAAAAAAGGACCCTTACAAGATTTCCTCCGGAATCGCTGAGAGTGTATCATTACATGAATGACAATGCTCTAGTTTGAAAAATGATAGTCTTCGTATTAAAATCTTCACTGAAAAAGAATCCTAAAGACTCCTTGAAGATTCTTTCTTCAGCTGAACTGGACCCTGGGCCCCACAAATAAAAAAAAAAAAAAAAGGACCCCTTACCAAATATTTCCTCCGGAATCACGGAGGTGTATCGACATGAATGACTATGCTCTAGTTTGAAAATGATGGTCTCTTCGTGTTGAAACCAAAATCTTCACCAGAAAGAATCCCCTGAAGACTCTTTGAAGATTCTTTCTTCAGCTGAATTGGACCCCTAGACCCACAAAAAAAAAAAAAAAAAAAAGGACCCCTTACAAGATTTCCTCCGGAGTGCGGAGGTGTCCATCATTACATGAATGACTATGCTCTAGTTTTAAAAATGATAGTCTTCATGTGGCTCAAATGATTCCTAGGAGCTCCTTGAAGACTCTTTCTTCAGCAGTGTAACAATTTTCAATTTCAAGGGTATTTCTGAATATACTTGACTCTCTAGTTTGAAAATGATAGTCTTTCTTCAGCTTCACGAAGAATCCCTGAACCCCTGGGATTCTTTCTTCAGCAACAAAAAAAAAAACACAAAAAAGGACCCTTACAAAGATTTCCTCGGAATCGCCGGAGGTAGCCATCATTATGAATGACTATGATCTAGTTTGAAAATGATAGTCTTCGTATTGGCTTAAAATCTTCACCAAAATCCCTGAAGACTCCTTTGAAGATTCTTTCTTCAGCTGAACTGGACCCTGGGCCCCACAAAAAAAAAAAAAAAAAAAAAAGACCCCCATACCAAGATTTCTCCGGAATCACCGGAGGTGGCCATCATTACATGAATGACTATGCTCTAGTTTGAGAAAATGATAGTCTTCATGTGGCTCCAAAATCTTCACCCAGAAATCTGAAGACTGCTTGAAGATTCTTTCTTCAGCTGAATTGGACCCTGGGCCCACAAAAAAAAACAAAAAAAAAAAAGGACCCCTGCAAAGTTCCTCCAGAATCGCCGGAGGTGGCCATCATTACATGAATGACTATGCTCTAGTTTGAGAAATGATAGTCTTCATATTGGCGCCAAAATCTTCACCGAAGAATCCCCTGAAGACTCCTTGAAGATATTTTCAGCTGAATTGGACCCCTGGGCCCCACAAAAAAAAAACAAAAAAGGACCCCTTACCAAAGATTTTCTCGGAATCGTCTTGAGAATGGCCATCATCGCATGAATGACTATGCTCTAGTTTGAAAATGATAGTCTTCATTATTGGTGCAAAATCTTCAGAAAAATCCTGAAGACTCCTTGAAGATTCTTTCTTCAGCTGAACTGGACCCCTAGACCCCAAAAAAAAAAAAAAAGGACCACTGCAAAGATTTCCTCGGAGATCGCCGGAGGTAGCCATCATTACATGAATTACTATGCTCTAGTTTGAAAATGATAGTCTTCATATTGGCTCCAAAATATTCACGAAGAAATCCTGAAGACTCCTTGAAGATTCTTTCTTCAGCTGAATTGGAACCCTGTTTAAAAAAAAAAAAAAAAAAAAAAAAAGGACCCATGCCAAAGATTTCCTCCGGAATCGCCGGAGGTGGCCATCATTACATGAATGACTATGCTCTAGTTTAAGAAATGATAGTCTTCGTATTGGCTCCAAAATCTTCACCGAGGAATCCCCTGAAGACTCCTTGAAGATTCTCTTCAGCTGAACTGGACCCCTGGGCCCCAAAACAAAACAAAACCCTTGCAAAGATTTCCTGCAGGAATCACGGAGAACAGCCATCATTACATGAATGACTATGCTCTAGTTTGAGACAATGATAGTCTTCGTATTGGCTGCCAAAATCTTCATGAAGAATCTGAAGACTCCTTGAGATTCTTTCTTCAATGAACTGGACCCCTGGGCCCCCACAAAAAAAAAAAAAAAGGACCCTTAACAAAGATTTCCTCCGGAATCTTGGAGGTAGCCATCATTACATGACTGACTATGCTCTAGTTTGAGAAAAATGATAGTCTTCGTGTGGCTCAAATCTTCACCAAGAATCCCTGAAGACTCTTTGAAGATTCTTTCTTCAGCTAATTGGACCCCTAGGCCCCCAAAAAAACAAAAAGGACCCCTTACCAAAAGAGTTCCTCCCGGAATCACGGAGGGTGGCCATCATTATGAATGACTATGCTCTAGTTTGAGAAAATTATAGTCTTCGTATTGGCACCAAAATCTTCACCTAAGAATCTGAAGACTCTTTGAAATTCTTTCTTCAGCAGGGTGGACCCTGGACCCTAAAAAAAACAAAAGGACCCTGCAAAAAAATCGCCGGAGTGTCCATCATTACAAAAATGCTCTAGTTTAGGACCGTATTGGCTCCAATTACCAAGATTTCCTGAAGGCTCATGAAGACTCTTTCTTCAGATAACAGGTGTCATTTTCCATCATTACATTTATATGAATGACTATGCTCTAGTTTGAAAATGATAGTCTTTGTATTAGAAACCACAAAATCTTCACCGAAAGAATCTTGAAGACTCCTTGAAGATTCTTTCTTCAACTACACTGGACCCCTGGGCTAAAAAAAAAAAAAAAAAAAAAAAAAAGACCCCTTACCAAGATTTCCTCCGGAATTTGCCGGAGGTGGCCATCATTACATGAATGACTATGCTCTAGTTTGAGGAAATGATAGTCTTCGTATTAGCGCCAAAATCTTCACCGAAAAATCTGGACTCCTTGAAGATTCTTTCTTCAGCTGAATTAGACCCCTGGGCCCCCAAAAAAAACAAAAAGGACCCCTTACCAAAGATTTCCTCCGGAATCGCGGAGTATGCATCATTACATGAATGACTATGCTCTAGTTTGAGAAAATGATAGTCTTCGTATTGGCTCCAAAATCTTCACTGAAGAATCCCTGAAGACTCCTTGAAGATTCTTTCTTCAGCTGAATTAGACCCCTGGGCTAAAAAAAAAAACAAAAAGGACCCCTTACGAAAGATTTCCTGGAATCACGGAGTGGCATCATTACATGAATGACTATGCTCTAGTTTGAGAAATGATAGTCTTCGTATTGACTCCCAAAATCTTCACCGAAGAATCTAGACTCCTTGAAGATTCTTTCTTCAGCTGAACTGGACCTGGGATCCACAAAAAAAAAAGACCCCCCTTGCCAAAGATTTCTCCCGGAATCTTCGGAGGGTAGCCATCATTACATGAATGACCTATGCTCTAGTTTGAAAATATAGTCTTCGTATTGGCACAAAAATCTTCACCGAAGAATCCTGAAGACTCATTGAAGATTCTTTCTTCAGCTGAACTGGACCCCTAGGCCCCCACAAAAAAAAAAAAAAAGGACCCTTACAAAGATTTCCTCGGAATGCCGGAGGTGTATCATTACATGAATGACTATGCTCTAGTTTGAAAAATGATAGTCTTTGTATTGGCTCCAAAATCTTCACCGAAGAATCCTGAAGACTCCTTGAAGATTCTTTCTTCAGCTGAATTGGACCCCTAGGCCCCCACAAAAAAAAAAAAAAAAAAAAAACAAAAGGACCCATTACAAAGATTTCCTCCGGAATCGCCGGAGGTAGCCATCATTACATGAATGACTATGCTCTAGTTTGAAAATGATGGTCTTCGTATTGGCGCAAATCTTCACGAATCCCTAAAGACTCCTTTGAAGATTCTTTCTTCAGCTGAACTGGACCACTGGGATCCACAAAAAAAAAAAAAAAAAAACAAAAAGGACCCTTACCAAAGATTTCCTCCGGAATCGCGGAGGTAGCCATCATTACATGAATGACTATGCTCTAGTTTGAGAAAATGATAGTCTTCGTATTGGCTCAAAATCTTCACCGAAGAATCCCTGAAGGCTTCAAGGAAGATTCTTTCTTCAGCTGAACTGGACCCCTGGGCCCACAAAAAAAAAAAAAAAAAAGGACCCTTGCAGATTTCCCTCCGGAATCGCCGGAGTGCCATCATTACATGAATGACTATGCTCTAGTTTGAAAAATGAGTAGTCTTCGTATTGGCGCAAAATCTTCACGAAGAATCCCTGAAGACTCCTTGAGGTTCTTTCTTCCGCTGAACTGGACCCCTGAGCCCCACAAAAAAAAAAACAAGGACCCTTGCAAAAGATTTCCTCCGGAATCGCCGGAGGTAGCCATCATTACATGAATGACTATGCTCTGGTTGAAAATGATAATCTTCGTATTGGCTCCAAATCTTCTGAAGAATCCCCTGAACTCCTTGAGATTCTTTCTTCAGCTGAATTGGACCCAGGGCCCCACAAAAAAAAAAAAAAAAAAAGGACCCCTTACCAAGATTTCCTCGGAATCCCGGAGTGGCCATCATTACATGAATGACTTTGCTCTAGTTTGAGAAAATTATAGTCTTCGTATTGGCTTCCCAAAATCTTCACCGAAGAATCCCTAAAGACTGCTTGAAGATTCTTTCTTCAGCTGAATTGGACCCCTGGGCCCACAAAAAAAAAAAAAAAAAAAAGGACCCTTACAAAGATTTCCTCGGAATGGCTTGTAATATCATTACATGAATGACTATGCTCTAGTTTGAGAAATGATAGTCTTTGTATTGGCGCAAAATCTTCACCGAAGAATCCCTGAAGACTCCTTGAAGATTCTTTCTTCAGTTGAATTGGACCCCTGGGCACCACAAAAAAAACAAAACAAGTACCCACTTGCAAAGATTTCCTCCTGAATCGCGGAGGTAGCCATCGCCATGAATGACTATGCTCTAGTTTGAGAAAATGATAGTCTTCGTATTGGCACCAAAATCTTCACCGAAGAATCCCTGAAGACTCCTTGAAGATTCTTTCTTCAGCTGAATTGGACCCCTGGGCCCCCAAAAAAAAAAAAACAAAAAGGACCCTTGCAAAGATTTCACTCCGGAATTTTGGAGGTGGCCATCATTACATGAATGACCTAAGCTCTAGTTTTGAAAATGATAGTCTTCATTGGCAAAATCTTCACCGAAGAATCTAGACTCTCCTTGAAGATTCTTTCTTCAGTTGAACTGGACCCCTGGGCCCCACAAAAAAAAAAACAAAAAAAAACAAAAAGGACCCTTGCAAAAGATTTCCTCGGAATCGCCCGGAGTGGCCATCATTACATGAATTGACTATGCACTAATTTGAGAAAATGATAGTTTCAGCTGAATTTTACCATGGGCCCCCAAAAAAAAAAAAAAAAAAAAAGGACCCCTTGCAAGATTTCCTCCGTAATCGCCGGAGGTGGCCATCATTACATGAATGACTATGCTCTAGTTTGAGAAAATGATAGTCTTCGTATTGGTGCAAAATCTTCACTGAAGAATCCCTGAAGACTCCTTGAAGATTCTTTCTTCAGCTGAACTGGACCCCTGGGCCCCACAAATAAAAAAAAAAAAGGACCCCTTACCAAATATTTCCTCCGGAATCACCGGAGGTGGCCATCATTACATGAATGACTATGCTCTAGTTTGAGAAAATGATAGTCTTCGTATTGGCTCCAAAATCTTCACCGAAGAATCCCTGAAGACTCTTTGAAGATTCTTTCTTCAGCTGAATTGGACCCCTAGGCCCCACAAAAAAAAAAAAAAAAAGGACCCCTTACCAAAGATTTCCTCGAATCGCGGAGGTGTCCATCATTACATGAATGACTATGCTCTAGTTTTAGAAAATGATAGTCTTCGTATTGGCTCCAAAATCCTCACCCAAGATTCCCTGAAGACTCCTTGAAGACTCTTTCTTCAGCAGTATAACAGGTGTCATTTTTCAATTTCAAGGGTAATTTCTACCATTTATATAGCTGGTAGCCTTTATGACTATGCTCTAGTTTGAGAAAATGATAGTCTTAGTATTGGCGCAAAATCTTCACCGAAGAATCCCTGAAGACTCCTTGAAGATTCTTTCTTCAGCTTAATTGGACCCCTGGGCCCCACAAAAAAAAAAAACAAAAAAGGACCCCTTACCAAAGATTTCCTCCGGAATCGCCGGAGGTGGCCATCATTACATGAATGACTATGATCTAGTTTGAGAAAATGATAGTCTTCGTATTGGCGCAAAATCTTCACCGAAGAATCCCTGAAGACTCCTTGAAGATTCTTTCTTCAGCTGAACTGGACCCCTGGGCCCCACGAAAAAAAAAAGACCCCCTACCAAACATTTCCTCCGGAATCGCCGGAGGTGGCCATCATTACATGAATGACTATGCTCTAGTTTGAGAAAATGATAGTCTTCGTATTGGCTCCAAAATCTTCACCGAAGAATCCCTGAAGACTCCTTGAAGATTCTTTCTTCAGCTGAATTGGACCCCTGGGCCCCACAAAAAAAAACAAAAAAGGACCCCTTACCATAGATTTCCTCCGGAATCGCCGGAGGTGGCCATCATTACATGAATGACTATGCTCTAGTTTGAGAAAATGATAGTCTTCGTATTGGCGCCAAAATCTTCACCGAAGAATCCCTGAAGACTCCTTGAAGATATTTTCTTCAACTGAATTGGACCCCTGGGCCCCACAAAAAAAAAAAAAAAGGACCCCTTACCAAAGATTTCCTCCGGAATTGCAGGAGGTAGCCATCATTACATGAATGACTATGCTCTAGTTTGAGAAAATGATAGTCTTCGTATTGGTGCCAAAATCTTCACTGAAGAATCCCTGAAGACTCCTTGAAGATTCTTTCTTCAGCTGAACTGGACCCCTGGGCCCCACAAAAAAAAAAAAAAAAAAAAAGGACCCTTACAAAGATTTCCTCCGGAATCGCCGGAGGTACCCATCATTACATGAATGACTATGCTCTAGTTTGAGAAAATGATAGTCTTCGTATTGGCTCCAAAATCTTCACTGAAGAATCCCTGAAGACTCTTTGAAGATTCTTTCTTCAGCTGAATTGGACCCCTGGGCCCCACAAAAAAAAAAAAAAAAAAGGACCCCTTACCAAACATTTCCTCCGGAATCGCCGGAGGTGGCCATCATTACATGAATGACTATGCTCTAGTTTGAGAAAATGATAGTCTTCGTATTGGTGCCAAAATCTTCACCGAAGAATCCCTGAAGACTCTTTGAAGATTCTTTCTTCAGCTGAACTGGACCCCTGGGCCCCACGAAAAAAAAAAAAAAAAAAAAAAAAAAAGGACCCCTTACCAAAGATTTCCTCCAGAATCGCCGGAGGTTGCCATCATTACATGAATGACTATGCTCTAGTTTGAGAAAATGATAGTCTTCGTATTGGCTCCAAAATATTCACCGAAGAATCCCTGAAGACTCCTTGAAGATTCTTTCTTCAGCTGAATTGGAACCCTGGGCCCCCCCCCAAAAAAAAAAAAAAAAACAATACCCCTTACCAAAGATTTCCTCCGGAATCGCCGGAGGTGGCCATCATTACATGAATGACTATGCTCTAGTTTGAGAAAATGATAGTCTTCGTATTGGCGACAAAATCTTCACCGAGGAATCCCTGAAGACTCCTTGAAGATTCTTTCTTCAGCTGAACTGGACCCCTGGGCCCCACAAAAAAAAAAAAAAAAAAAAAAAGGACCCCTTACCAAAGATTTCCTCCGGAATCGCAGGAGGTAGCCATCATTACATGAATGACTATGCTCTAGTTTGAGAAAATGATAGTCTTCGTATTGGTGCCAAAATCTTCACTGAAGAATCCCTGAAGACTCCTTGAAGATTCTTTCTTCAGCTGAACTGGACCCCTGGGCCCCACAAAGAAAAAAAAAAAAGGACCCCTTACCAAAGATTTCCTCCGGAATCGCCGGAGGTGGCCATCATTACATGAATGACTATGCTCTAGTTTGAGAAAATGATAGTCTTCATATTGGCTCCAAAATCTTCACCGAAGAATCCCTGAAGACTCTTTGAAGATTCTTTCTTCAGCTGAATTGGACCCTGGGCCCCCAAAAAAAAAAAAAAGGACCCCTTACCAAAGATTTCCTCCGGAATCGCCGGAGGTGGCCATCATTACATGAATGACTATGCTCTAGTTTGAGAAAATGATAGTCTTCGTATTGGCGCAAAATCTTCACCTAAGAATCCCTGAAGACTCCTTGAAGATTCTTTCTTCAGCTGAACTGGACCCTGGGCCCAACAAAAAAAAAAAAAAAGGACCCCTTACCAAAGATTTCCTCCGGAATCGCCGGAGGTGACCATCATTACATGAATGACTATGCTCTAGTTTGAGAAAATGATAGTCTTCGTATTGGCTCCAAAATCTTCACCGAAGAATCCCTGAAGACTCTTTGAAGATTCTTTCTTCAGCTGAATTGGACCCCTGGGCCCCCAAAAAAAACAAAAAGGACCCCTTACAAAAGATTTCCTCCGTAATCGCCGGAGGTGGCCATCATTACATGAATGACTATGCTCTAGTTTTAGAAAATGATAGTCTTCATATTGGCTCCAGAATCCTCACCCAAGATTCCTGAAGACTCCTTGAAGACTCTTTCTTCAGCAGTATAACAGGTGTCATTTTTCAATTTCAAGGGTAATTTCTACCATTTATATAGCTGGTAGCCTTTATGACTATGCTCTAGTTTGAGAAAATGATAGTCTTAGTATTGGCGCCAAAATCTTCACCGAAGAATCCCTGAAGACTCCTTGAAGATTCTTTCTTCAGCTGAATTGGACCCCTGGGCCCCACAAAAAAAAAAAAAAAAAAAAAGGACCCCTTATCAAAGATTTCCTCCGGAATCGCCGGAGGTGGCCATCATTACATGAATGACTATGCTCTAGTTTGAGAAAATGATAGTCTTCGTATTGGCGCCAAAATCTTCACCGAAGAATCCCTGAAGACTCCTCGAAGATTCTTTCTTCAGCTGAACTGGACCCCTGGACCCCACAAAAAAAAAAAAAGAAAAAAGGACCCCTTACCAAAGATTTCCTCCGGAATCGCCGGAGGTGGCCATCATTACATGAATGACTATGCTGTAGTTTGAGAAAATTATAGTCTTCGTATTGGCGCAAAATCTTCAACGAAGAATTCCTGAAGACTCCTTGAATATTCTTTCTTCAGCTGAATTGGACTCCTGGGCCCCACAAAAAAAAACAAAAACATACCCCTAACCAAAGATTTCCTCCGGAATCGCCGGAGGTAGCCATCATTACATGAATGACTATGCTCTAGTTTGAGAAAATTATAGTCTTCGTATTGGCGCCAAAATCTTCACCGAAGAATCCCTGAAGACTCCTTGAAGATTCTTTCTTCAGCTGAACTGGACCCCTGGGCCCCACAAAAAAAACAAAACTAAAAAGGACCCCTTACCAAAGATTTCCTCCGGAATCACTGGAGGTGGCCATCATTACATGAATGACTAAGCTCTAGTTTGAGAAAATGATAGTCTTCGTATTGGCGCCAAAATCTTCACCGAAGAATCCCTGAAGACTCCTTGAATATTCTTTTTTCAGCTGAATTGGACTCCTGGGCCCCACAAAAAAAAAAAAAAAAACTACCCCTTACCAAAGATTTCCTCCGGAATCGCTGGAGGTAGCCATCATTACATGAATGACTATGCTCTAGTTTGAGAAAATGATAGTCTTCGTATTGGCGCCAAAATCTTCACCGAAGAATCCCTGAAGACTCCTTGAAGATTCTTTCTTCAGCTGAACTGGACCCTGGGCCCCAAAAAAAAAAAAAAAAAAAAAAGGACCCCTTACCAAAGATTTCCTCCGGAATCGCCGGAGGTGGCCATCATTACATGAATGACTATGCTCTAGTTTGAGAAAATGATAGTCTTCGTATTGGTGCCAAAATCTTCACCAGGAATCCCTGAAGACTCCTTGAAGATTCTTTCTTCAGCTGAACTGGACCCTGGGCCCCACAAAAAAAAAAAAAAAAAAAAAAAGGACCCCTACCAAAGATTTCATCCGAATCGCAGGAGGTAGCCATCATTACATGAATGACTATGCTCTAGTTTGAAAAATGATAGTCTTCGTATTTGCTGCCAAAATCTTCACTGAAGAATCCCTGAAGACTCCTTGAAGATTCTTTCTTCAGCTGAACTGGACCCCTGGGCCCCACAAAAAAAAAAAAAAAAAAAAAACAGGACCCCCTTACAAAGATTTCCTCCGTAATCGCGGAGGTAGCCATCATTACATGAATGACTATGCTCTAGTTTGAGAAAATGATAGTCTTCGTATTGGCTCAAAAATCTTCACCGAAGAATCCTGAAGACTCTTTGAAGATTCTTTCTTCAGCTGAACTGGACCCTGGGCCCCAAAAAAAAAAAGGACCCCCTGCAAAGATTTCCTCCGGAATCGCAGGAGGTGGCCATCATTACATGAATGACTATGCTCTAGTTTGAGAAAATGATAGTCTTCGTATTGGCTCAAAATCTTCACCAAAAGAATCCCTGAAGACTCATTGAAGATTCTTTCTTCAGCTGAATTGGACCCCTGGGCCCCTTTGAAAAAAAAAAAAAAAAAAAAACCCTTACCAAAGATTTCCTCCGGAATCGCCGGAGGTGTCCATCATTACATGAATGACTATGCTCTAGTTTGAAAATGATAGTCTTCGTATTGGCTCCAAAATCTTCACCGAAGAATCCCTGAAGACTCCTTGAAGATTCTTTCTTCAGCTGAATTACATTTCCTCCGGAATCGCCGGAGGTAGCCATCATTACATGAATGACTATGCTCTAGTTTGAAAAATGATAGTCTTCGTATTGGTGCCAAAATCTTCACCGAAGAATCCCTCTCCTTGAAGATTCTTTCTTCAGCTGAACTGGACCCCTGGGCCCCACAAAAAAAAAAAAAAAAAAGGACCCCTTACAAAGATTTCCTCCGGAATCGCGGAGGTAGCCATCATTACATGAATGACTATGCTCTAGTTTGAGAAAATGATAGTCTTCGTATTGGCTCCAAAATCTTCACCGAAGAATCCCTGAAGACTCCTTGAAGATTCTTTCTTCAGCTGAACTGGACCCTGGGCCCCACAAAAAAAAAAAACTAAAAGGACCCCTCATACAAAGATTTCCTCCGGAATCGCGGAGGTGGCCATCATTACATGAATGACTATGCTCTAGTTTGAAAAATGATAGTCTTCGTATTGGCTCCAAAATCTTCACCGAAGAATCCTGAAGACTCCTTGAAGATTCTTTCTTCAGCTGAATTGGACCCCTGGGCCCCACAAAAAAAAAAAAAAAAACCCCTTACCAAAGATTTCCTCCGGAATCGCCGGAGGTAGCCATCATTACATGAATGACTATGCTCTAGTTTGAGAAAATGATAGTCTTCGTATTGGCTCCAAAATCTTCACCTAAGAATCCTGAAGACTCCTTGAAGATTCTTTCTTCAGCTGAACTGGACCCCTGGGCCCCACAAAAAAAAAAAAAAAAAAAAAAAAGGACCCTTACCAAGATTTCCTCCGGAATCGCCGGAGGTGGCCATCATTACATGAATGACTATGCTCTAGTTTGAAAATGATAGTCTTCATATTGGCGCCAAAATCTTCACCGAAGAATCCTGAAGACTCTTTGAAGATTCTTTCTTCAGCTGAATTGGACCCCTGGGCCCCAAAAAAAAAAAAACTACCCCCTTCAAAGATTTCCTCCGGAATCGCCGGAGGTAGCCATCATTACATGAATGACTATGCTCTAGTTTGAAAAAATGATAGTCTTCGTATTGGCTCAAAATCTTCACCCAAGAATCCCTGAAGACTCCTTGAAGATTCTTTCTTCAGCTGAACTGGACCCCTGGGCCCCAAAAAAAAAAAAAAAAAAAAGGACCCCTTGCAAAGATTTCCTCCATTGCGGAGGTGCCATCATTACATGAATGACTATGCTCTAGTTTGAAAATGATAGTCTTCATATTGGCTCCAAAATCTTCACCGAAGAATCCCTGAAGACTCCTTGAAGATTCTTTCTTCAGCTGAATTGGACCCCTGGGCCCCACAAAAAAAAAAAAAAAAAGGACCCCTTACAAAGATTTCCTCCGGAATCGCTGGTAGCATCATTACATGAATGACTATGCTCTAGTTTGAAAAATGATAGTCTTCGTATTGGCTCAAATCTTCACCGAAAAGAATCCTGAAGACTCCTTGAAGATTCTTTCTTCAGCTGAACTGGACCCCTGGGCCCCACAAAAAAAAAAAGGACCCCCTACCAAAGATTTCCTCCGGAATCGCCGGAGGTGACCATCATTACATGAATGACTATGCTCTAGTTTGAGAAAATTATAGTCTTCGTATTGGCGCAAAATCTTCACGAAGAATCCCTGAAGACTCCTTGAAGATTCTTTCTTCAGCTGAACTGGACCCCTGGGCCCCACAAAAAAAACAAAAAGGACCCCTAACCAAAGATTTCCTCCGAATCGCTGGAGGTAGCCATCATTACATGAATGACTATGCTCTAGTTTGAGAAATGATAGTCTTCGTATTGGCCAAAATCTTCACTGAAGAATCCTGAAGACTCCTTGAAGATTCTTTCTTCAGCTGAACTGGACCCCTGGGCCCACAAAAAAAAAAAAAAACAAGGACCCCTTACCAAAGATTTCCTCGGAATCGCCGGAGGTAGCCATCATTACATGAATGACTATGCTCTAGTTTGAGAAAAAATGATAGTCTTCATGTTGGCTCAAAATCTTTGAAGAATCCCCTGAAGACTCATGAAGATTCTTTCTTCAAGCTGAACTGGACCCCTGGGCCCCACAAAAAAAAAAAAAAAAAAAAAAAAACCAAAAGATTTCCCTCCGAATGGAGGAGGTTACCATCATTACATGAATGACTATGCTCTAGTTTGAAAAAATGATAGTCTTCATATTTGTGTGCCAAAATATTCACCAAGAAATCCTGAAGACTCCTTGAAGATTCTTTCTTCAGCTGGGTGGGACTGGGACACCTGGAATCTGCGGAGAGTAGCCATCATGCAAAAAAAAAAAAAAAATCTACTGAATCTGGACCCTTGAAAATTCTTTCCTCCGTAATCCAGTTGGTGGCCATCATTACATGAATGACTATGCTCTAGTTTGAAAATGATAGTCTTCGTATTGGGTCCAAAATCTTCACTGAAGAATCCCCTGAGAAGACTCCTTGAAGATTCTTTCTTCAGCTGAACTGGACCCCCTGGGCCCCTCCCCCAAAAAAACAAAGGACTCCTTGCAAAGATTTCCTCCGGAATCGCGGAGGTATCATTACATGAATGACTATGCTCTAGTTTGAGAAAATGATAGTCTTCGTATTGGCGCCAAAATCTTCACCGAATCCCTGAAGACTCTTTGAAGATTCTTTCTTAAACTGAACTGGACCCTGGGCCCCCACAAAAAAAAAAAAAAAAAAAAAAAGGACCCCTTGCAAGATTTCATGGAATGCTTGCCATCATTACATGAATGACTATGCTCTAGTTTGAGAAAATGATAGTCTTCGTATTTGCGCAAATCTTCACCTAAGAATCCTAGAAGACTCCTTGAAAATTCTCTTCAACTGAACTGGACCCCCTGGGCCCCAACAAAAAAAAAAAAAAAAAGGACCCCTTACCAAGATTTCCCTCCGGGTCGCCGGAGGTGACCATCATTACATGAATGACTATGCTCTAGTTTGAGAAAATGATAGTCTTCGTATTGGCGCCAAAATCTTCACCGAAGAATCCCTGAAGACTCCTTGAATATTCTTTCTTCAGCTGAATTGGACCCTGACCTCACAAAAACAAAAACTACC
>NW_027100728.1:1863484-1880371 GCF_040412425.1 Macrobrachium rosenbergii
GTCCAAAAGGTCCTCAGGGATTCTTTTTTTTTTTTTTGGGGCACATAAGGGTCCAATTCAGCTGAAGAAAGTATCTTCAAAGAGTCTTCAGGGATTCTTCAGTGAAGATTTTGGACAATACTAAGACTATCATTTTTTCAAACTAGAGCATAGTCATTCATGTAATGACCAGCTATATAAATGGTAGAAATTACCCTTGAAATTGAAAAATGACACCAGTTATACTGCTGAAGAAAGAGACTTCAAGGAGTCTTCAGGGAATCTTGGGTGAGGATTTTGGAGCCAATACGAAGACTATCATTTTCTCAAACTAGAGCATAGTCATTCATGTAATGATGGCCACCTCCGGCGATTCCGGAGGAAATCTTTGGTAAGGGGTCCTTTTTTTTTTTTTTGGGGCCCAGGGTCCAATTCAGCTGAAGAAAGAATCTTCAAAGAGTCTTCAGGGATTCTTCGGTGAAGATTTTGGAGCCAATACGAAGACTATCATTTTCTCAAACTAGAGCATAGTCATTCATGTAATGATGGCTACCTCCTGCGATTCCAGATGAAATCTTTGGTAAGAGGTCCTTTTTTTTTTTTTTTTTTTTTGGGGGCCCAGGGGTCCAGTTCAGCTGAAGAAAGAATCTTCAAGGAGTCTTCAGGGATTCCTCGGTGAAGATTTTGGCGCCAATACGAAGACTATCATTTTCTCAAACTAGAGCATAGTCATTCATGTAATGATGGCCACCTCCGGCGATTCCGGAGGAAATCTTTGTAAGGGGTTTTTTTTTTTTTTTTTTTTTTTGTGGGGCCCAGGGGTCCAGTTCAGCTGAAGAAAGAATCTTCAAGGAGTCTTCAGGGATTCTTCGGTGAAGATTTTGGCGCCAATACGAAGACTATCATTTTCTCAAACTAGAGCATAGTCATTCATGTAATGATGGCTACCTCCGGCGATTCCGGAGGAAATCTTTGGTAAGGGGTAGTTTATTGTTTTTTTTTGTGGGGCCCAGGAGTCCAATTCAGCTGAAGAAAGAATATTCAAGGAGTCTTCAGGGATTCTTCGGTGAAGATTTTGGCGCCAATACGAAGACTATCATTTTCTCAAACTAGAGCTTAGTCATTCATGTAATGATGGCCACCTCCAGCGATTCCGGAGGAAATCTTTGGTAAGGGGTCCTTTTTAGTTTTTTTTTTTTGTGGGGCCCAGGGGTCCAGTTCAGCTGAAGAAAGAATCTTCAAGGAGTCTTCAGGGATTCTTCGGTGAAGATTTTGGCGCCAATACGAAGACTATAATTTTCTCAAACTAGAGCATAGTCATTCATGTAATGATGGCTACCTCCGGCGATTCCGGAGGAAATCTTTGGTTAGGGGTATGTTTTTGTTTTTTTTTGTGGGGCCCAGGAGTCCAATTCAGCTGAAGAAAGAATATTCAAGGAGTCTTCAGGGATTCTTCGGTGAAGATTTTGCGCCAATACGAAGACTATAATTTTCTCAAACTACAGCATAGTCATTCATGTAATGATGGCCACCTCCGGCGATTCCGGAGGAAATCTTTGGTAAGGGGTCCTTTTTTCTTTTGTTTTTTTTGTGGGGTCCAGGGGTCCAGTTCAGCTGAAGAAAGAATCTTCGAGGAGTCTTCAGGGATTCTTCGGTGAAGATTTTGGCGCCAATACGAAGACTATCATTTTCTCAAACTAGAGCATAGTCATTCATGTAATGATGGCCACCTCCGGCGATTCCGGAGGAAATCTTTGATAAGGGTCCTTTTTTTTTTTTTTTTGTGGGGCCCAGGGGTCCAATTCAGCTGAAGAAAGAATCTTCAAGGAGTCTTCAGGGATTCTTCGGTGAAGATTTTGGCGCCAATACTAAGACTATCATTTTCTCAAACTAGAGCATAGTCATAAAGGCTACCAGCTATATAAATGGTAGAAATTACCCTTGAAATTGAAAAATGACACCTGTTATACTGCTGAAGAAAGAGTCTTCAAGGAGTCTTCAGGGAATCTTGGGTGAGGATTCTGGAGCCAATATGAAGACTATCATTTTCTAAAACTAGAGCATAGTCATTCATGTAATGATGGCCACCTCCGGCGATTACGGAGGAAATCTTTGGTAAGGGGTCCTTTTTTGTTTTTTTTGGGGGGGCCCAGGGGTCCAATTCAGCTGAAGAAAGAATCTTCAAAGAGTCTTCAGGGATTCTTCGGTGAAGATTTTGGAGCCAATACGAAGACTATCATTTTCTCAAACTAGAGCATAGTCATTCATGTAATGATGGTCACCTCCGGCGATTCCGGAGGAAATCTTTGGTAAGGGGTCCTTTTTTTTTTTTTTTTTTTGTTGGGCCCAGGGGTCCAGTTCAGCTGAAGAAAGAATCTTCAAGGAGTCTTCAGGGATTCTTAGGTGAAGATTTTGCGCCAATACGAAGACTATCATTTTCTCAAACTAGAGCATAGTCATTCATGTAATGATGGCCACCTCCAGCGATTCCGGAGGAAATCTTTGGTAAGGGGTCCTTTTTTTTTTTTTTTTTTGGGGCCCAGGGGTCCAATTCAGCTGAAGAAAGAATCTTCAAAGAGTCTTCAGGGATTCTTCGGTGAAGATTTTGGAGCCAATACGAAGACTATCATTTTCTCAAACTAGAGCATAGTCATTCATGTAATGATGGCCACCTCCGGCGATTCCGGAGGAAATCTTTGGTAAGGGGTCCTTTTTTTTTTTTTCTTTGTGGGGCCCAGGGGTCCAGTTCAGCTGAAGAAAGAATCTTCAAGGAGTCTTCAGGGATTCTTCAGTGAAGATTTTGGCACCAATACGAAGACTATCATTTTCTCAAACTAGAGCATAGTCATTCATGTAATGATGGCTACCTCCTGCGATTCCGGAGGAAATCTTTGGTAAGGGGTTTTTTTTTTTTTTGTGGGGCCCAGGGGTCCAGTTCAGCTGAAGAAAGAATCTTCAAGGAGTCTTCAGGGATTCCTCGGTGAAGATTTTGTCGCCAATACGAAGACTATCATTTTCTCAAACTAGAGCATAGTCATTCATGTAATGATGGCCACCTCCGGCGATTCCGGAGGAAATCTTTGGTAAGGGGTCCTTTTTTTTGGGGTGGGGGCCCAGGGTTCCAATTCAGCTGAAGAAAGAATCTTCAAGGAGTCTTCAGGGATTCTTCGGTGAATATTTTGGAGCCAATACGAAGACTATCATTTTCTCAAACTAGAGCATAGTCATTCATGTAATGATGGCAACCTCCGGCGATTCCGGAGGAAATCTTTGGTAAGGGTCTTTTTTTTTTTTTTTTTTTTTTTTTTTTCGTGGGGCCCAGGGGTCCAGTTCAGCTGAAGAAAGAATCTTCAAGGAGTCTTCAGGGATTCTTCGGTGAAGATTTTGGCACCAATACGAAGACTATCATTTTCTCAAACTAGAGCATAGTCATTCATGTAATGATGGCCACCTCCGGCGATTCCGGAGGAAATGTTTGGTAAGGGGTCCTTTTTTGTTTTTTTTTGTAGGGCCCAGGGGTCCAATTCAGCTGAAGAAAGAATCTTCAAAGAGTCTTCAGGGATTCTTCGGTGAAGATTTTGGAGCCAATACGAAGACTATCATTTTCTCAAACTAGAGCATAGTCATTCATGTAATGATGGGTACCTCCGGCGATTCCGGAGGAAATCTTTGGTAAGGGGTCCTTTTTTTTTTTTTTTTTTTTTGTGGGGCCCAGGGGTCCAGTTCAGCTGAAGAAAGAATCTTCAAGGAGTCTTCAGGGATTCTTCAGTGAAGATTTTGGCACCAATACGAAGACTATCATTTTCTCAAACTAGAGCATAGTCATTCATGTAATGATGGCTACCTCCTGCAATTCCGGAGGAAATCTTTGGTAAGGGGTCCTTTTTTTTTTTTTTTTGTGGGGCCCAGGGGTCCAATTCAGTTGAAGAAAATATCTTCAAGGAGTCTTCAGGGATTCTTCGGTGAAGATTTTGGCGCCAATACGAAGACTATCATTTTCTCAAACTAGAGCATAGTCATTCATGTAATGATGGCCACCTCCGGCGATTCCGGAGGAAATCTATGGTAAGGGGTCCTTTTTTTTTTTTTTTGTGGGGCCCAGGGGTCCAATTCAGCTGAAGAAAGAATCTTCAAGGAGTCTTCAGGGATTCTTCGGTGAAGATTTTGGAGCCAATACGAAGACTATCATTTTCTCAAACTAGAGCATAGTCATTCATGTAATGATGGCCACCTCCGGCGATTCCGGAGGAAATCTTTGGTAGGGGTCTTTTTTTTTTTTCGTGGGGCCCAGGGGTCCAGTTCAGCTGAAGAAAGAATCTTCAAGGAGTCTTCAGGGATTCTTCGGTGAAGATTTTGGCGCCAATACGAAGACTATCATTTTCTCAAACTAGATCATAGTCATTCATGTAATGATGGCCACCTCCGGCGATTCCGGAGGAAATCTTTGGTAAGGGGTCCTTTTTTGTTTTTTTTTTTTTTGTGGGGCCCAGGGGTCCAATTAAGCTGAAGAAAGAATCTTCAAGGAGTCTTCAGGGATTCTTCGGTGAAGATTTTGCGCCAATACTAAGACTATCATTTTCTCAAACTAGAGCATAGTCATAAAGGCTACCAGCTATATAAATGGTAGAAATTACCCTTGAAATTGAAAAATGACACCTGTTATACTGCTGAAGAAAGAGTCTTCAAGGAGTCTTCAGGGAATCTTGGGTGAGGATTTTGGAGCCAATACGAAGACTATCATTTTCTAAAACTAGAGCATAGTCATTCATGTAATGATGGACACCTCCGGCGATTCCGGAGGAAATCTTTGGTAAGGGGTCCTTTTTTTTTTTTTTTTTTTTTTTTTTTTTGGGGCCCAGGGGTCCAATTCAGCTGAAGAAAGAATCTTCAAAGAGTCTTCAGGGATTCTTCGGTGAAGATTTTGGAGCCAATACGAAGACTATCATTTTCTCAAACTAGAGCATAGTCATTCATGTAATGATGGCCACCTCCGGTGATTCCGGAGGAAATATTTGGTAAGGGGTCCTTTTTTTTTTTTTATTTGTGGGGCCCAGGGGTCCAGTTCAGCTGAAGAAAGAATCTTCAAGGAGTCTTCAGGGATTCTTCAGTGAAGATTTTGCACCAATACGAAGACTATCATTTTCTCAAACTAGAGCATAGTCATTCATGTAATGATGGCCACCTCCGGCGATTACGGAGGAAATCTTTGGTAAGGGGTCCTTTTTTTTTTTTTTTTTTTTTTGTGGGGCCCAGGGGTCCAGTTCAACTGAAGAAAGAATCTTCAAGGAGTCTTCAGGGATTCTTCAGTGAAGATTTTGGCACAAATACGAAGACTATCATTTTCTCAAACTAGAGCATAGTCATTCATGTAATGATGGCTACCTCCTGCGATTCCGGATGAAATATTTGGTAAGGGGTCCTTTTTTTTTTTTTTTTTTTTTTTTTGTGGGGCCCAGGGGTCCAGTTCAGCTGAAGAAAGAATCTTCAAGGAGTCTTCAGGGATTCCTCGGTGAAGATTTTGGCGCCAATACGAAGACTATCATTTTCTCAAACTAGAGCATAGTCATTCATGTAATGATGGCCACCTCCGGCGATTCCGGAGGAAATCTTTGGTAAGGGTCCTTTTTTTTTTTTTTTTTGTGGGGCCCAGGGGTCCAGTTCAGCTGAAGAAAGAATCTTCAAGGAGTCTTCAGGGATTCTTCGGTGAAGATTTTGGCGCCAATACGAAGACTATCATTTTCTCAAACTAGAGCATAGTCATTCATGTAATGATGGCTACCTCCGGCGATTCCGGAGGAAATCTTTGGTAAGGGGTAGTTTATTGTTTTTTTTGTGGGGCCCAGGAGTCCAATTCAGCTGAAAAAAGAATATTCAAGGAGTCTTCAGGGATTCTTCGGTGAAGATTTTGGCGCCAATACGAAGACTATCATTTTCTCAAACTAGAGCTTAGTCATTCATGTAATGATGGCCACCTCCAGTGATTCCGGAGGAAATCTTTGGTAAGGGGTCCTTTTTAGTTTTGTTTTTTTTGTGGGGCCCAGGGGTCCAGTTCAGCTGAAGAAAGAATCTTCAAGGAGTCTTCAGGGATTCTTCGGTGAAGATTTTGGCGCCAATACGAAGACTATCATTTTCTCAAACTAGAGCATAGTCATTCATGTAATGATGGCCACCTCCGGCGATTCCGGAGGAAATCTTTGGTTAGGGGTATGTTTTTTTTTTTTTGGGGCCCAGGAGTCCAATTCAGCTGAAGAAAGAATATTCAAGGAGTCTTCAGGGATTCTTCGTTGAAGATTTTGCGCCAATACGAAGACTATAATTTTCTCAAACTAGAGCATAGTCATTCATGTAATGATGGCCACCTCCGGCGATTCCGGAGGAAATCTTTGGTAAGGGGTCCTTTTTTCTTTTGTTTTTTTTGTGGGGTCCAGGGGTCCAGTTCAGCTGAAGAAAGAATCTTCGAGGAGTCTTCAGGGATTCTTCGGTGAAGATTTTGGCGCCAATACGAAGACTATCATTTTCTCAAACTAGAGCATAGTCATTCATGTAATGATGGCCACCTCCGGCGATTCCGGAGGAAATCTTTGATAAGGGGTCCTTTTTTGTTTTTTTTTGTTTGTGGGGCCCAGGGGTCCTATTCAGCTGAAGAAAGAATCTTCAAGGAGTCTTCAGGGATTCTTCGGTGAAGATTTTGGCGCCAATACTAAGACTATCATTTTCTCAAACTAGAGCATAGTCATAAAGGCTACCAGCTATATAAATGGTAGAAATTTTTTCTTGAAATTGAAAAATGACACCTGTTATACTGCTGAAGAAAGAGTCTTCAAGGAGTCTTCAGGGAATCTTGGGTGAGGATTCTGGAGCCAATATGAAGACTATCATTTTCTAAAACTAGAGCATAGTCATTCATGTAATGATGGCCACCTCCGGCGATTCCGGAGGAAATCTTTGGTAAGGGGTCCTTTTTTTTTTTTTTTTTGGGGCCCAGGGGTCCAATTCAGCTGAAGAAAGAATCTTCAAAGAGTCTTCAGGGATTCTTCGGTGAAGATTTTGGAGCCAATACGAAGACTATCATTTTCTCAAACTAGAGCATAGTCATTCATGTAATGATGGTCACCTCCGGCGATTCCGGAGGAAATCTTTGTAAGGGGTCCTTTTTTTTTTTTTTTTTTTGTTGGGCCCAGGGGTCCAGTTCAGCTGAAGAAAGAATCTTCAAGGAGTCTTCAGGGATTCTTAGGTGAAGATTTTGCGCCAATACGAAGACTATCATTTTCTCAAACTAGAGCATAGTCATTCATGTAATGATGGCCACCTCCGGCGATTCCGGAGGAAATCTTTGGTAAGGGGTCCTTTTTTGTTTTTTTTTGGGGCCCAGGGGTCCAGTTCAGCTGAAGAAAGAATCTTCAAGGAGTCTTCAGGGATTCTCAGTGAAGATTTTGGAGCCAATACGAAGACTATCATTTTCTCAAACTAGAGCATAGTCATTCATGTAATGATGGCCACCTCCAGCGATTCCGGAGGAAATCTTTGTAATCTTTGGGGTTTTTTTTTTTTTTTTGTGGGGCCCAGGGGTCCAGTTCAGCTGAAGAAAGAATCTTTCAAGGAGTCTTCAGGATTCTTCAGTGAAGATTTTGGAGCCAATACGAAGACTATCATTTTCTCAAACTAGAGCATAGTCATTCATGTAATGATGGGTACCTCCGGCGATTCCGGAGGAAATCTTTGGTAAGGGGTCCTTTTTTTTTTTTTGTGGGGCCCAGGGGTCCAGTTCAGCTGAAGAAAGAATCTTCAAGGAGTCTTCAGGGATTCTTCAGTGAAGATTTTGGAGCCAATACTGAAGACTATCATTTTCTCAAACTAGAGCATAGTCATTCATGTAATGATGGCAACCTCCGCGATTCCGGAGGAAATCTTTGTAAGGGTTTTTTTTTTTTTTTTTTTTTTTTTTGGGGCCCAGGGGTCCAGTTCAGCTGAAGAAAGAATCTTCAAAGGAGTCTTCAGGGATTCTTCAGTGAAGATTTTGGAGCCAATACGAAGACTATCATTTTCTCAAACTAGAGCATAGTCATTCATGTAATGATGGCCACCTCCGGCGATTCCGGAGGAAATCTTTGTAAGGGGTCCTTTTTTTTTTTTTTTTTTTTGTGGGGCCCAGGGGTCCAGTTCAGCTGAAGAAAGAATCTTCAAGGAGTCTTCAGGGATTCTTCGGTGAAGATTTTGGCAGCCAATACGAAGACTATCATTTTCTCAAACTAGAGCATAGTCATTCATGTAATGATGGCTACCTCCGGCGATTCCGGAGGAAATCTTTGGTAAGGGTCCTTTTTTTTTTTTTTTTTTTTTTTTTGTGGGGCCCAGGGGTCCAATTCAGCTGAAGAAAGAATCTTCAAGGAGTCTTCAGGATTCTTCGGTGAAGATTTTGGAGCCAATACGAAGACTATCATTTTCTCAAACTAGAGCATAGTCATTCATGTAATGATGGCTACCTCCGGCGATTCCGGAGGAAATCTTTGTAAGGGTCCTTTTTTTTTTTTGTGGGGCCCAGGGGTCCAGTTCAGCTGAAGAAAGAATCTTCAAGGAGTCTTCAGGGATTCTTCGGTGAAGATTTTGGAGCCAATACGAAGACTATCATTTTCTCAAACTAGAGCATAGTCATTCATGTAATGATGGTACCTCCGCGATTCCGGAGGAAATCTTTGGTAAGGGGTCCTTTTTTTTTTTTTTTGGGGCCCAGGGGTCCAGTTCAGCTGAAGAAAGAATCTTCAAGGAGTCTTCAGGGATTCTTCGGTGAAGATTTTGGAGCCAATACGAAGACTATCATTTTCTCAAACTAGAGCATAGTCATTCATGTAATGATGGCTACCTCCGGCGATTCCGGAGGAAATCTTTGTAAGGGGTCCTTTTTTTTTTTTTTTTTTTTTTTTTTTGTGGGGCCCAGGGGTCCAGTTCAGCTGAAGAAAGAATCTTCAAGGAGTCTTCAGGGATTCTTCGGTGAAGATTTTGGAGCCAATACGAAGACTATCATTTTCTCAAACTAGAGCATAGTCATTCATGTAATGATGGCTACCTCCGGCGATTCCGGAGGAAATCTTTGGTAAGGGGTCCTTTTTTTTTTTTTTTTTTGTGGGGCCCAGGGGTCCAATTCAGCTGAAGAAAGAATCTTCAAGGAGTCTTCAGGGATTCTTCGGTGAAGATTTTGGAGCCAATACGAAGACTATCATTTTCTCAAACTAGAGCATAGTCATTCATGTAATGATGGCCACCTCCGCGATTCCGGAGGAAATCTTTGGTAAGGGGTCCTTTTTTTTTTTTTTTTTTTGTGGGGCCCAGGGGTCCAGTTCAGCTGAAGAAAGAATCTTCAAGGAGTCTTCAGGATTCTTCGGTGAAGATTTTGGAGCCAATACGAAGACTATCATTTTCTCAAACTAGAGCATAGTCATTCATGTAATGATGGCCACCTCCGGCGATTCCGGAGGAAATATTTTAAGGGGTCCTTTTTTTTTTTTTTTTTTGTGGGGCCCAGGGGTCCAGTTCAGCTGAAGAAAGAATCTTCAAGGAGTCTTCAGGGATTCTTCGGTGAAGATTTTGCGCCAATACTAAGACTATCATTTTCTCAAACTAGAGCATAGTCATTCATGTAATGATGGCTACCAGCGATTCCGGAGGAAATCTTTTGAAGTGGGTCCTTTTTTTTTTTTTTTTTGTGGGGCCCAGGGGTCCAGTTCAGCTGAAGAAAGAATCTTCAAGGAGTCTTCAGGATTCTTCGGTGAAGATTTTGGAGCCAATACGAAGACTATCATTTTCTCAAACTAGAGCATAGTCATTCATGTAATGATGGCTACCTCCGGCGATTCCGGAGGAAATCTTTGTAAGGGGTCTTTTTTTTTTTTTTGGGGCCCAGGGGTCCAATTCAGCTGAAGAAAGAATCTTCAAAGAGTCTTCAGGGATTCTTCGGTGAAGATTTTGGAGCCAATACGAAGACTATCATTTTCTCAAACTAGAGCATAGTCATTCATGTAATGATGGCCACCTCCCGCGATTCCGGAGGAAAATCTTTGGTAAGGGGTCCTTTTTTTTTTTTTTTTTTTGGGGCCCAGGGGTCCAGTTCAGCTGAAGAAAGAATCTTCAAGGAGTCTTCAGGGATTCTTGGTGAAGATTTTGGAGCCAATACGAAGACTATCATTTTCTCAAACTAGAGCATAGTCATTCATGTAATGATGGCCACCTCCGGCGATTCCGGAGGAAATCTTTGTAAGGGGTCCTTTTTTTTTTTTTTTTTTTTGGGGCCCAGGGGTCCAATTCAGCTGAAGAAAGAATCTTCAAGGAGTCTTCAGGGATTCTTCGGTGAAGATTTTGGAGCCAATACGAAGACTATCATTTTCTCAAACTAGAGCATAGTCATTCATGTAATGATGGCCACCTCCGCGATTCCGGAGGAAATCTTTGGTAAGGGTCCTTTTTTTTTTTTTTTTTTTGTGGGGCCCAGGGTCCAGTTCAGCTGAAGAAAGAATCTTCAAGGAGTCTTCAGGGATTCTTCGGTGAAGATTTTGGAGCCAATACGAAGACTATCATTTTCTCAAACTAGAGCATAGTCATTCATGTAATGATGGCTACCTCCGCGATTCGGAGGAAATCTTTTGGTAAGGGGGGTTTTTTTTTTTTTTTTTGTGGGGCCCAGGGGTCCAGTTCAGCTGAAGAAAGAATCTTCAAGGAGTCTTCAGGGATTCTTCGGTGAAGATTTTGGCAGCCAATACGAAGACTATCATTTTCTCAAACTAGAGCATAGTCATTCATGTAATGATGGCTACCTCCAGCGATTCCGGAGGAAATCTTTGTAAGGGGTTTTTTTTTTTTTTTTTGTGGGGCCCAGGGTCCAATTCAGCTGAAGAAAGAATCTTCAAGGAGTCTTCAGGGATTCTTCGGTGAAGATTTTGGCGCCAATACGAAGACTATCATTTTCTCAAACTAGAGCATAGTCATTCATGTAATGATGGCCACCTCCGGCGATTCCGGAGGAAATCTTTGTAAGGGGTCCTTTTTTGTTTTTTTTTTGTGGGGCCCAGGGGTCCAATTCAGCTGAAGAAAGAATCTTCAAGGAGTCTTCAGGGATTCTTTGGTGAAGATTTTGGAGCCAATACGAAGACTATCATTTTCTCAAACTAGAGCATAGTCATTCATGTAATGATGGCCACCTCCCGCGATTCCGGAGGAAATCTTTGGTAAGGGTTCTTTTTTTTTTTTTTGTTTTTTTTTTTGTGGGGCCCAGGGGTCCAGTTCAGCTGAAGAAAGAATCTTCAAGGAGTCTTCAGGGATTCTTCGGTGAAGATTTTGGAGCCAATACGAAGACTATCATTTTCTCAAACTAGAGCATAGTCATTCATGTAATGATGGCTACCTCCGGCGATTCCGGAGGAAATCTTTGGTAAGGGGTCCTTTTTTTTTTTTTTTTGGGGCCCAGGGTCCAATTCAGCTGAAGAAAGAATCTTCAAGGAGTCTTCAGGGATTCTTCGGTGAAGATTTTGGAGCCAATACGAAGACTATCATTTTCTCAAACTAGAGCATAGTCATTCATGTAATGATGGCCACCTCCAGCGATTCCGGAGGAAATCTTTGGTAAGGGGTCCTTTTTTTTTTTTTTTTTTTGTGGGGCCCAGGGGTCCAGTTCAGCTGAAGAAAGAATCTTCAAGGAGTCTTCAGGGATTCTTCGGTGAAGATTTTGGAGCCAATACGAAGACTATCATTTTCTCAAACTAGAGCATAGTCATTCATGTAATGATGGCCACCTCCGGCGATTCCGGAGGAAATCTTTGGTAAGGGGTCCTTTTTTTTTTTTTTTTTTTTTTTTTTTTGTGGGGCCCAGGGGTCCAATTCAGCTGAAGAAAGAATCTTCAAGGAGTCTTCAGGGATTCTTCGGTGAAGATTTTGGCGCCAATACGAAGACTATCATTTTCTCAAACTAGAGCATAGTCATTCATGTAATGATGGCAACCTCCGGCGATTCCGGAGGAAATCTTTGGTAAAGGGTCCTTTTTTTTTTTTTTTTTTGTGGGGCCCAGGGGTCCAGTTCAGCTGAAGAAAGAATCTTCAAGGAGTCTTCAGGGATTCTTCGGTGAAGATTTTGCGCCAATACGAAGACTATCATTTTCTCAAACTAGAGCATAGTCATTCATGTAATGATGGCCACCTCCGGCGATTCCGGAGGAAATCTTTGTAAGGGGTCCTTTTTTTTTTTTTTTTTTTTTTTTGTGGGGCCCAGGGGTCCAATTCAGCTGAAGAAAGAATCTTCAAGGAGTCTTCAGGGATTCTTCGGTGAAGATTTTGGAGCCAATACGAAGACTATCATTTTCTCAAACTAGAGCATAGTCATTCATGTAATGATGGCTACCTCCGGCGATTCCGGAGGAAATCTTTGTAAGGGGTCCTTTTTTTTTTTTTTTTTTTTTTTTGGGGCCCAGGGGTCCAATTCAGCTGAAGAAAGAATCTTCAAGGAGTCTTCAGGGATTCTTCGGTGAAGATTTTGCGCCAATACGAAGACTATCATTTTCTCAAACTAGAGCATAGTCATTCATGTAATGATGGCCACCTCCGGCGATTCCGGAGGAAATCTTTGGTAAGGGGTCCTTTTTTTTTTTTTTTTTTTTTTTTGTGGGGCCCAGGGGTCCAATTCAGCTGAAGAAAGAATCTTCAAGCAGTCTTCAGGGATTCTTCGGTGAAGATTTTGAGCCAATACGAAGACTATCATTTTCTCAAACTAGAGCATAGTCATTCATGTAATGATGGCCACCTCCGGCGATTCCGGAGGAAATCTTTGGTAAGGGTCCTTTTTTTTTTTTTTTGTGGGGCCCAGGGGTCCAGTTCAGCTGAAGAAAGAATCTTCAAGGAGTCTTCAGGGATTCTTCGGTGAAGATTTTGGCGCCAATACGAAGACTATCATTTTCTCAAACTAGAGCATAGTCATTCATGTAATGATGGCTACCTCCGGCGATTCCGGAGGAAATCTTTGGTAAGGGTCCTTTTTTTTTTTTTGTGGGGGCCCAGGGGTCCAGTTCAGCTGAAGAAAGAATCTTCAAGGAGTCTTCAGGATTCTTGGGTGAAGATTTTGGAGCCAATATGAAGACTATCATTTTCTCAAACTAGAGCATAGTCATTCATGTAATGATGGCCACCTCCGGCGATTCCGGAGGAAATCTTTGGTAAAGGGTCCTTTTTTTTTTTTTTTTTGGGGCCCAGGGGTCCAATTCAGCTGAAGAAAGAATCTTCAAAGAGTCTTCAGGGATTCTTCGGTGAAGATTTTGGAGCCAATATGAAGACTATCATTTTCTCAAACTAGAGCATAGTCATTCATGTAATGATGGCACCTCCGCGATTCCGGAGGAAATCTTTGGTAAGGGGTCCTTTTTTTTTTTTTTTTTTTTTGGGCCCAGGGGTCCAGTTCAGCTGAAGAAAGAATCTTCAAAGAGTCTTCAGGGATTCTTAGGTGAAGATTTTGAGCCAATACGAAGACTATCATTTTCTCAAACTAGAGCATAGTCATTCATGTAATGATGGCCACCTCCGGCGATTCCGGAGGAAAT
This sequence comes from Macrobrachium rosenbergii, assembly GCF_040412425.1. Classification (NCBI taxonomy): domain Eukaryota; kingdom Metazoa; phylum Arthropoda; class Malacostraca; order Decapoda; family Palaemonidae; genus Macrobrachium; species Macrobrachium rosenbergii. The sequence goes on from NW_027100728.1 coordinate 1,877,035, forward strand.
CTTTGGTAAGGGGTCCTTTTTTTTTTTTTTTGGGGGCCCAGGGTCCAATTCAGCTGAAGAAAGAATCTTCAAAGAGTCTTCAGGGATTCTTCGGTGAAGATTTTGGAGCCAATACGAAGACTATCATTTTCTCAAACTAGAGCATAGTCATTCATGTAATGATGGCTACCTCCTGCGATTCCGGAGGAAATCTTTGGTAAGGGGTCCTTTTTTTTTTTTTTTTTTGTGGGGCCCAGGGGTCCAGTTCAGCTGAAGAAAGAATCTTCAAGGAGTCTTCAGGGATTCTTCAGTGAAGATTTTGGCACCAATACGAAGACTATCATTTTCTCAAACTAGAGCATAGTCATTCATGTAATGATGGCTACCTCCTGCGATTCCGGAGGAAATCTTTGGTAAGGGGTCCTTTTTTTTTTTTTTGTGGGGCCCAGGGGTCCAGTTCAGCTGAAGAAAGAATCTTCAAGGAGTCTTCAGGGATTCCTCGGTGAAGATTTTGTCGCCAATACGAAGACTATCATTTTCTCAAACTAGAGCATAGTCATTCATGTAATGATGGCCACCTCCGGCGATTCCGGAGGAAATCTTTGGTAAGGGGTCCTTTTTTTTTTTTTTGGGGCCCAGGGTTCCAATTCAGCTGAAGAAAGAATCTTCAAGGAGTCTTCAGGGATTCTTCGGTGAATATTTTGGAGCCAATACGAAGACTATCATTTTCTCAAACTAGAGCATAGTCATTCATGTAATGATGGCAACCTCCGGCGATTCTGGAGGAAATCTTTGGTAAGGGTTTTTTTTTTTTTTTTTTTCGTGGGGCCCAGGGGTCCAGTTCAGCTGAAGAAAGAATCTTCAAAGAGTCTTCAGGGATTCTTCGGTGAAGATTTTGGCACCAATACGAAGACTATCATTTTCTCAAACTAGAGCATAGTCATTCATGTAATGATGGCCACCTCCGGCGATTCCGGAGGAAATGTTTGTAAGGGTCCTTTTTTTTTTTTTGTGGGGCCCAGGGGTCCAATTCAGCTGAAGAAAGAATCTTCAAAGAGTCTTCAGGGATTCTTCAGTGAAGATTTTGGAGCCAATACGAAGACTATCATTTTCTCAAACTAGAGCATAGTCATTCATGTAATGATAGGTACCTACGGCGATTCCGGAGGAAATCTTTGGTAAGGGGTTTTTTTTTTTTTTTTTTTTTGTGGGGCCCAGGGGTCCAGTTCAGCTGAAGAAAGAATCTTCAAGGAGTCTTCAGGGATTCTTCAGTGAAGATTTTGGCACCAATACGAAGACTATCATTTTCTCAAACTAGAGCATAGTCATTCATGTAATGATGGCTACCTCCTGCAATTCCGGAGGAAATCTTTGGTAAGGGGTCCTTTTTTTTTTTTTTTTTTTTGTGGGGCCCAGGGGTCCAATTCAGTTGAAGAAAATATCTTCAAGGAGTCTTCAGGGATTCTTCGGTGAAGATTTTGGCGCCAATACGAAGACTATCATTTTCTCAAACTAGAGCATAGTCATTCATGTAATGATGGCCACCTCCGGCGATTCCGGAGGAAATCTATGGTAAGGGGTCCTTTTTTTTTTTTTGTGGGGCCCAGGGTCCAATTCAGCTGAAGAAAGAATCTTCAAGGAGTCTTCAGGGATTCTTCGGTGAAGATTTTGGAGCCAATACGAAGACTATCATTTTCTCAAACTAGAGCATAGTCATTCATGTAATGATGGCCACCTCCGGCGATTCCGGAGGAAATGTTTGGTAGGGGTCTTTTTTTTTTTCGTGGGGCCCAGGGGTCCAGTTCAGCTGAAGAAAGAATCATGAGTCTTCAGGGATTCTTCGGTGAAGATTTTGGCGCCAATACGAAGACTATCATTTTCTCAAACTAGATCATAGTCATTCATGTAATGATGGCCACCTCCGGCGATTCCGGAGGAAATCTTTGGTAAGGGGTCCTTTTTTTTTTTTTTTTTTTTGTGGGGCCCAGGGGTCCAATTAAGCTGAAGAAAGAATCTTCAAGGAGTCTTCAGGGATTCTTCGGTGAAGATTTTGCGCCAATACTAAGACTATCATTTTCTCAAACTAGAGCATAGTCATAAAGGCTACCAGCTATATAAATGGTAGAAATTACCCTTGAAATTGAAAAATGACACCTGTTATACTGCTGAAGAAAGAGTCTTCAAGGAGTCTTCAGGGAATCTTGGGTGAGGATTTTGGAGCCAATATGAAGACTATCATTTTCTAAAACTAGAGCATAGTCATTCATGTAATGATGGACACCTCCGGCGATTCCGGAGGAAATCTTTTAAGGGGTCTTTTTTTTTTTTTTTTTTTTTTTTTTTTGTGGGGCCCAGGGGTCCAATTCAGCTGAAGAAAGAATCTTCAAAGAGTCTTCAGGGATTCTTCGGTGAAGATTTTGGAGCCAATACGAAGACTATCATTTTCTCAAACTAGAGCATAGTCATTCATGTAATGATGGCCACCTCCGGTGATTCCGGAGGAAATATTTGGTAAGGGGTCCTTTTTTTTTTTTTATTTGTGGGGCCCAGGGGTCCAGTTCAGCTGAAGAAAGAATCTTCAAGGAGTCTTCAGGGATTCTTCAGTGAAGATTTTGCACCAATACGAAGACTATCATTTTCTCAAACTAGAGCATAGTCATTCATGTAATGATGGCCACCTCCGGCGATTCCGGAGGAAATCTTTGGTAAGGGGTCCTTTTTTTTTTTTTTTTTTTTGTGGGGCCCAAGGGTAAAATTCAGCTGAAGAAAGAATCTTCAAGGAGTCTTCAGGGATTCTTCGGTGAAGATTTTGAGCCAATACGAAGACTATCATTCTCAAACTAGAGCATAGTCATTCATGTAATGATGGCCACCTCCGGCGATTCCGGAGGAAATCTTTGGTAAGGGGTCCTTTTTTTTTTTTTTTTGTGGGGCCCAGGGGTCCAATTCAACTGAAGAAAGAATCTTCAAGGAGTCTTCAGGGATTCTTCGGTGAAGATTTTGGAGCCAATACTAAGACTATCATTTTCTCAAACTAGAGCATAGTCATTCATGTAATGATGGCCACCTCCGCATTCCGAGGAAATCTTTGGTAAGGGTCTTTTTTTTTTTTTTTTTTTTTGGGGGCCCAGGGGTCCAGTTCAGCTGAAGAAAGAATCTTCATGAGTCTTCAGGGATTCTTCGGTGAAGATTTTGGCGCCAATACGAAGACTATCATTTTCTCAAACTAGAGCATAGTCATTCATGTAATGATGGCCACCTCCGGCGATTCCGGAGGAAATCTTTTTTTTTTTTTTTTTGGTTAGCTGAAGGTACTTTTTGTTTTTTTTGGGACCAATACGAAGGGTCTCAAACTAGA
>NW_027100728.1:1880871-1911645 GCF_040412425.1 Macrobrachium rosenbergii
CATTTTCTCAAACTAGAGCATAGTCATTCATGTAATGATGGCCACCTCCGGCGATTCCGGAGGAAATCTTTGGTAAGGGGTCCTTTTTTTTTTTTTTTTTTTTTGGGGCCCAGGGGTCCAGTTCAGCTGAAGAAAGAATCTTCAAGGAGTCTTCAGGGATTCTTCGGTGAAGATTTTGGCGCCAATACGAAGACTATCATTTTCTCAAACTAGAGCATAGTCATTCATGTAATGATGGCTACCTCCGGCGATTCCGGAGGAAATCTTTGGTAAGGGTCCTTTTTTTTTTTTTTTTTTTTTTTTGTGGGGCCCAGGGGTCCAGTTCAGCTGAAGAAAGAATCTTCAAGGAGTCTTCAGGGATTCTTCGGTGAAGATTTTGGCGCCAATACGAAGACTATCATTTTCTCAAACTAGAGCATAGTCATTCATGTAATGATGGCCACCTCCGGCGATTCCGGAGGAAATCTTTGGTAAGGGGTCCTTTTTTTTTTTTTTTTTTTTTGGCCCAGGGTCCAATTCAGCTGAAGAAAGAATCTTCAAGGAGTCTTCAGGGATTCTTCGGTGAAGATTTTGGAGCCAATACGAAGACTATCATTTTCTCAAACTAGAGCATAGTCATTCATGTAATGATGGCCACCTCCGGCGATTCCGGAGGAAATCTTTGGTAAGGGGTCCTTTTTTTTTTTTTTTTTGGGGCCCAGGGGTCCAGTTCAGCTGAAGAAAGAATCTTCAAGGAGTCTTCAGGGATTCTTCGGTGAAGATTTTGGCGCCAATACGAAGACTATCATTTTCTCAAACTAGAGCATAGTCATTCATGTAATGATGGCCACCTCCGGCGATTCCGGAGGAAATCTTTGGTAAGGGGTCCTTTTTTTTTTTTTTTTTTTTTGGGGCCCAGGGGTCCAATTCAGCTGAAGAAAGAATCTTCAAGGAGTCTTCAGGGATTCTTCAGTGAAGATTTTGGCGCCAATACGAAGACTATCATTTTCTCAAACTAGAGCATAGTCATTCATGTAATGATGGCCACCTCCGGCGATTCCGGAGGAAATCTTTGGTAAGGGTCCTTTTTTTTTTTTTTTTTTTTTTGGGGCCCAGGGTCCAATTCAGCTGAAGAAAGAATCTTCAAGGAGTCTTCAGGGATTCTTCGGTGAAGATTTTGGAGCCAATACGAAGACTATCATTTTCTCAAACTAGAGCATAGTCATTCATGTAATGATGGCCACCTCCGGCGATTCCGGAGGAAATCTTTGGTAAGGGGTCCTTTTTTTTTTTTTTTTTTTGTGGGGCCCAGGGGTCCAATTCAGCTGAAGAAAGAATCTTCAAGGAGTCTTCAGGGATTCTTCAGAAGATTTTGGCGCCAATACTAAGACTATCATTTTCTCAAACTAGAGCATAGTCATTCATGTAATGATACCAGCTATATAAATGGTTTGAAATTACCCTTTTTTTGAAAAATGACACCTGTCCATATTCAGCTGAAGAAAGAATCTTCAAGGAGTCTTCAGGGATTCTTCGTGAAGATTTTGGAGCCAATATGAAGACTATCATTTTCTCAACTAGAGCATAGTCATTCATGTAATGATGGCCACCTCCGGCGATTCCGGAGGAAATCTTTGGTAAGGGGTCCTTTTTTTTTTTTTTTTGTGGGGCCCAGGGTCCAATTCAGCTGAAGAAAGAATCTTCAAAGAGTCTTCAGGGATTCTTCGGTGAAGATTTTGGAGCCAATACGAAGACTATCATTTTCTCAAACTAGAGCATAGTCATTCATGTAATGATGGCCACCTCCGGCGATTCCGGAGGAAATCTTTGGTAAGGGGTCCTTTTTTTTTTTTTTTTTTTTTTTTTGGGCCCAGGGGTCAGTTCAGCTGAAGAAAGAATCTTCAAGGAGTCTTCAGGGATTCTTCGGTGAAGATTTTGGCGCCAATACGAAGACTATCATTTTCTCAAACTAGAGCATAGTCATTCATGTAATGATGGCCACCTCCGCGATTCCGGAGGAAATCTTTGGTAAGGGGTCCTTTTTTTTTTTTTTTGGGGCCCAGGGGTCCAATTCAGCTGAAGAAAGAATCTTCAAGGAGTCTTCAGGGATTCTTCGGTGAAGATTTTGGCGCCAATACGAAGACTATCATTTTCTCAAACTAGAGCATAGTCATTCATGTAATGATGGCCACCTCCGGCGATTCGGAGGAAATCTTTGGTAAGGGTCCTTTTTTTTTTTTTTTTTTTTTTTGGGGGCCCAGGGGTCCAGTTCAGCTGAAGAAAGAATCTTCAAGGAGTCTTCAGGGATTCTTCGGTGAAGATTTTGGCGCCAATACGAAGACTATCATTTTCTCAAACTAGAGCATAGTCATTCATGTAATGATGGCCACCTCCGGCGATTCCGGAGGAAATCTTTGGTAAGGGTCCTTTTTTTTTTTTTTGGGGGCCCAGGGGTCCAGTTCAGCTGAAGAAAGAATCTTCAAGGAGTCTTCAGGGATTCTTCGGTGAAGATTTTGGAGCCAATACGAAGACTATCATTTTCTCAAACTAGAGCATAGTCATTCATGTAATGATGGCCACCTCCGGCGATTCCGGAGGAAATCTTTGGTAAGGGGTCCTTTTTTTTTTTTTTTTTTTTTTGTGGGGCCAGGGGTCCAATTCAGCTGAAGAAAGAATCTTCAAGGAGTCTTCAGGGATTCTTCGGTGAAGATTTTGGCGCCAATACGAAGACTATCATTTTCTCAAACTAGAGCATAGTCATTCATGTAATGATGGCCACCTCCGGCGATTCCGGAGGAAATCTTTGGTAAGGGGTCCTTTTTTTTTTTTTTTTTTGGGGCCCAGGGGTCCAGTTCAGCTGAAGAAAGAATCTTCAAGGAGTCTTCAGGGATTCTTCGGTGAAGATTTTGGAGCCAATACGAAGACTATCATTTTCTCAAACTAGAGCATAGTCATTCATGTAATGATGGCCACCTCCGGCGATTCCGAGGAAATCTTTGGTAAGGGGTCCTTTTTTTTTTTTTTTTTTTTTTTTTGGGGCCCAGGGTCCAGTTCAGCTGAAGAAAGAATCTTCAAGGAGTCTTCAGGGATTCTTCAGTGAAGATTTTGGAGCCAATACGAAGACTATCATTTTCTCAAACTAGAGCATAGTCATTCATGTAATGATGGCCACCTCCAGCGATTCCGAGGAAATCTTTGGTAAGGGTCCTTTTTTTTTTTTTTTTTTTTTTGTGGGCCCAGGGGTCCAGTTCAGCTGAAGAAAGAATCTTCAAGGAGTCTTCAGGGATTCTTCGGTGAAGATTTTGGAGCCAATACGAAGACTATCATTTTCTCAAACTAGAGCATAGTCATTCATGTAATGATGGCCACCTCCGGCGATTCCGGAGGAAATCTTTGGTAAGGGGTCCTTTTTTTTTTTTTTTTTGTGGGGCCCAGGGGTCCAATTCAGCTGAAGAAAGAATCTTCAAGGAGTCTTCAGGGATTCTTCGGTGAAGATTTTGGAGCCAATACGAAGACTATCATTTTCTCAAACTAGAGCATAGTCATTCATGTAATGATGGCCACCTCCGGCGATTCCGGAGGAAATCTTTGGTAAGGGGTCCTTTTTTTTTTTTTTTTTTTTTTTGTGGGGCCCAGGGGTCCAGTTCAGCTGAAGAAAGAATCTTCAAGGAGTCTTCAGGGATTCTTCAGTGAAGATTTTGGCGCCAATACGAAGACTATCATTTTCTCAAACTAGAGCATAGTCATTCATGTAATGATGGCCACCTCCGGCGATTCCGGAGGAAATCTTTGGTAAGGGGTCCTTTTTTTTTTTTTTTTTTTTTGGGGCCCAGGGGTCCAATTCAGCTGAAGAAAGAATCTTCAAGGAGTCTTCAGGGATTCTTCGGTGAAGATTTTGGCGCCAATACGAAGACTATCATTTTCTCAAACTAGAGCATAGTCATTCATGTAATGATGGCCACCTCCGGCGATTCCGGAGGAAATCTTTGGTAAGGGGTCCTTTTTTTTTTTTTTTTTTTGTGGGGCCCAGGGGTCCAATTCAGCTGAAGAAAGAATCTTCAAGGAGTCTTCAGGGATTCTTCGGTGAAGATTTTGGCGCCAATACGAAGACTATCATTTTCTCAAACTAGAGCATAGTCATTCATGTAATGATGGCCACCTCCGGCGATTCCGGAGGAAATCTTTGGTAAGGGGGTCCTTTTTTTTTTTTTTGGGGCCCAGGGTCCAGTTCAGCTGAAGAAAGAATCTTCAAAGGAGTCTTCAGGGATTCTTCGGTGAAGATTTTGGCGCCAATACGAAGACTATCATTTTCTCAAACTAGAGCATAGTCATTCATGTAATGATGGCCACCTCCGGCGATTCCGGAGGAAATCTTTGGTAAGGGGTCCTTTTTTTTTTTTTTTTGTTTCCAGTTCAGCTGAAGAAAGAATCTTCAAGGAGTCTTCAGGGATTCTTCGGTGAAGATTTTGGCGCCAATACGAAGACTATCATTTTCTCAAACTAGAGCATAGTCATTCATGTAATGATGGCCACCTCCGGCGATTCCGGAGGAAATCTTTGGTAAGGGGTCCTTTTTTTTTTTTTTTTTGTGGGGCCCAGGGTCCAATTCAGCTGAAGAAAGAATCTTCAAAGGAGTCTTCAGGGATTCTTCGGTGAAGATTTTGGAGCCAATACGAAGACTATCATTTTCTCAAACTAGAGCATAGTCATTCATGTAATGATGGCCACCTCCGGCGATTCCGGAGGAAATCTTTGGTAAGGGGTCCTTTTTTTTTTTTTTTTGTGGGGCCCAGGGGTCCAGTTCAGCTGAAGAAAGAATCTTCAAGGAGTCTTCAGGGATTCTTCGGTGAAGATTTTGGCGCCAATACGAAGACTATCATTTTCTCAAACTAGAGCATAGTCATTCATGTAATGATGGCCACCTCCGGCGATTCCGGAGGAAATCTTTGGTAAGGGGTCCTTTTTTTTTTTTTTTTTGTGGGGCCCAGGGTCCAATTCAGCTGAAGAAAGAATCTTCAAGGAGTCTTCAGGGATTCTTCGGTGAAGATTTTGGCGCCAATACGAAGACTATCATTTTCTCAAACTAGAGCATAGTCATTCATGTAATGATGGCCACCTCCGGCGATTCCGGAGGAAATCTTTGGTAAGGGGTTTTTTTTTTTTTTTTTTTGTGGGGCCCAGGGTCCAGTTCAGCTGAAGAAAGAATCTTCAAGGAGTCTTCAGGGATTCTTCGGTGAAGATTTTGGAGCCAATACGAAGACTATCATTTTCTCAAACTAGAGCATAGTCATTCATGCATGATGGCTACCCAAGGATTCCTGAGAAATCTTTTGATAAGGGGTCCTTGTTTTTTTTTGTTTGTAAAGTTCAGGGTCCCATTCACTGAAGAAAGAATCTTCAAGGAGTCTTCAGGGATTCTTCGGTGAAGATTTTGGCGCCAATACAAAGACTATCATTTTCTCAAACTAGAGCATAGTCATAAAGGCTACCAGCTATAAATGGTGGTGAAATTACCCTGAATTGAAAATGACACCTGTTATACTGTTGAAGAAAGAGTCTTCAAGGAGTCTTCAGGGAATCTTGGGTGAGGATTCTGGGAGCCATTATGAAGACTATCATTTTCTAAACCTAGAGCATAGTCATTCATGTAATAATGATGGCACCCTCCGCGATTACGGAGGAAATCTTTGGTAAGGGGTCCTTTTGTTTTTTTGTGGGGCCCAGGGGTCCAATTCAGCTGAAGAAAGAATCTTCAAAGAGTTCAGGGATTCTTCGGGTGAAGATTTTGAGCCAATAATGAAGACTATCATTTTTTCAACCTAGGGAGTATAGTCATTCATGTAATGATGGTCACCGCGATTCCGGAGGAAATCTTTGGGAAGGGGTCCTTTTTGTTTTGTTTTTTTGGGGCCCAGGGGTCCACCAGCTGAAGAAAGAATCTTCATGAGTCTTCAGGGCTCTTAGGTGAAGATTTTGCGCCAATACTAAGACTATCATTTTCTCAAACTAGAGCATAGTCATAAAGGCTACCAGCTCCGCATATAAATGGTGAAATTACCTTTGAAATTGAAAATGGCACCTGTCCATACTGAAGAAAGAATCTTCAAAGGAGTCTTCAGGGAATCTTGGGTGAAGATTTTGGAGCCAATATGAAGACTTATCATTTTCAAACTAGAGCATTGTCATTCATGTAATGATGGCTACCTCCGGCGATTCCGAGGAAATCTTTTGCAGGGGGTCCTTTTTTTTTGTGGGGCCCAGGGGTCCAGTTCAGCTGAAGAAAGAATCTTCAAAGAGTCTTCAGGGATTCTTCAGTGAAGATTTTGAGCCAATAATGAAGACTATCATTTTTCAAACCAGAGCATAGTCATTCATGTAATGATGGTTACCGCGATTCCGGGAGGAAATCATGGTAGGGTCCTTTTTTTTTTTTTTTTTTTTTTTGTGGGGGCCCAGGGGTCCAGTTCATTGAAGAAAGAATCTTCAAGGAGTCTTCAGGGATTCTTCGTGAAGATTTGTCGCCAATACGAAGACTATCATTTTCTCAAACTAGAGCATAGTCATTCATGTAATGATGGCTGACTCGCGATTCCGGAGAAATCTTGGTAAGGGTCCTTTTTTTTTGTGGGGCCCAGGGGTCCAGTTCAGTTGAAGAAAGAATCTTCAAGGAGTCTTCAGGGATTCTTCGGAATATTTTTTGGAGCCAATACGAAGACTATCATTTTCTCAAACTACATAGTCATTCATGTAATGATGGCAAACCTCCAAGCGATTCTGGAGGTAATCTTTTGCAGGGTCCTTTTTTTTTTGTTTTCGGGGCCCAGTGGTCCAGTTCAGCTGAAGAAAGAATCTTCAAAGAGTGTTCAGGGATTCTTCAGAAGATTTTGGAGCCAATAATGAAGACTATCATTTTCAAACTAGAGCATAGTCATTCATGTAATGATGGCTACCTCCGCGATTCCGGAGGAAATCTTGTTAGTGTCCTTTTGTTTTTTGGGGGCCCAGGGGTCCAATTCAGCTGAAGAAAGAATCTTCAAAGAGTCAGGGACTTTTCGGTGAAGATTTTGGAGCCAATACGAAGACTATCATTTTTCAACCAGAGCATAGTCATTCATGTAATGATGGCCACTCTGGCGATTCTGGAGGAAATCTTTGGTAAGGGGTCCTTTTTTTTTTTTTTTTTTGTGGGGCCCAGGAGTCCAATTCAGCTGAAGAAAGAATCTTCATGAGTCTTCAGGATTCTTCAGTAAAGATTTTGGCACCAAACATAAGACTATCATTTTCAACTCAGGAGCATAGCATTCATGTAATGATGGTCACCGCGATTCGAGGAAATCTTTGGTAAGGGTCCTTTTTTTTTTTGTGGGGCCAGTGGTCCAATTCAGCTGAAGAAAGAATCTTTCAAGGAGTCTTCAGGGATTCTTCGGTGAAGATTTTGGCGCCAATACGAAGACTATCATTTTTCAACCTAGAGCATAGTCATTCATGTAATGATGGCCACCGCGATTCCGGAGGAAATCTTTGGGAAGGGGTCCTTTTTGTTTTGTTTTTTTGGGGTCCAGGTTCCACTTCAGCTGAAGAAAGAATCTTCAAGGGAGTCTTCAGGGATTCTTCGGTGAATATTTTGGAGCCAATACGAAGACTATCATTTTCAAAAGCAGAGCATAGTCATTCATGTAAGATGGCAACCTCCGGCGATTCCGGAGGAAATCTTTGCAAGGGGTCCTTTTTTTTTTTTTTTTTTTGTAGGGCTAGGGGTCCAGTTCAGCTGAAGAAAGAATCTTCAAAGAGTCTTCAGATTCTTCGGTGAAGATTTTGGAGCCAATTCGAACACTATCATTTTCTCAAAGTAGAGCATAGTCATTCATGGCTGATGGCCACCTCCGGCGTCTCCAGGAGGAAATCTTGGTAAGGGGTCCTTTTTTTTTTTTTTTTTTTTTTTTTTTGTGGGGCCCAGGGGTTCAGTTCAGCTGAAGAAAGAATCTTCAAGGAGTCTTCAGGGATTCTTCGGTGAAGATTTTGCGCCAACACGAAGACTATCATTTTCTCAAACTAGAGCATAGTCATTCATGTAATGATGGCCACCTCCGGCGATTCCGGAGGAAATCTTTGGTAAGGGTTCCTTTATTTATTTTTTTTTTTTGTGGGGCCCAGAGGTCCAGTTCAGCTGAAGAAAGAATCTTCAAGGAGTCTTCAGGGATTCCTCGGTGAAGATTTTGGCGCCAATACGAAGACTATCATTTTCTCAAACTAGAGCGTAGTCATTCATGTAATGATGGCTACCCTCCTGCACCGAGGAAATCTTTTGCAAGGGGTCCTGCGGGGGCTCCAGTGGTCCAGTTCAGCTGAAGAAAGAATCTTCAAAGAGTTTCAGGATTCTTCGCTGAATATTTTGTCGCCAATACGAAGACTATCATTTTCAAACTAGAGCATAGTCATTCATGTAATGATGGTTACCCCGCGATTCCGGAGAAATCTTTGTAGTGTCCTTTTGTTTTTTTGTGGGGCCCAGGGGTCCAGTTCAGCTGAAGAAAGAATCTTCAAGGAGTCTTCAGGGATTCTTCGTGAAGATTTTGAGCCAATACGAAGACTATCATTTTCAAACTAGAGCATAGTCATTCATGTAATGATGCTAATCCGGAGGAAATGTTTGTAAGGGGTAGTTTTTTTTTTCTGGGGTCCAGGGGTCCAGTTCAGCTGAAGAAAGAATCTTCAAGGAGTCTTCAGATTCTTCGGTGAAGATTTTAAGCCAATAATGAAGACTATCATTTTTCTCAAACTAGATCATAGTCATTCATGTAATGATGGCTACCTCCGCGATTCCGGAGGAAATCTTTTGGTAAGGGGTCCTCTTTTTGTTTTTTTTGGGCCATTTTCACTGGTCCAATTCAGCTGATAAATGGTAAAGAATCTTTATACTGCTGAAAGAGTCTTCAGGGAGTCTTCGGTGAATATTTTGGGAGCCAATACAAGACTATCATTTTCTCAAACTAGAGCATAGTCATTCATGTAATGATGGCCACTCGCGATTCGGAGGAAATCTTTTGGTAGTGTTTTTTTTTTTTTTTTTTTTTTTTTTTAGGCCTTAGGGGTCCAGTTCAGCTGAAGAAAGAATCTTCAAAGAGTCTTCAGGATTCTTGGAAGATTTTGGTGCCAATACGAAGACTATTATTTTTCAAACTAGAGCATAGTCATTCATGTAATGATGGACACTCCGTGATTCCGAGGAAATATTTGGTAGGGGTAGTTTTTTTTTTTTTTTTATTTGGGGGCCCAGGTCCAATTCAGCTGAAGAAAGAATCTTCAAGCAGTCTTCAGGGATCTTCAGTGAAGATTTTGCACCCAATACGAAGACTATCATTTTCAAACTAGAGCATAGTCATTCATGTAATGATGGCCACCTCGGCGATTCCGGAGGAAATGTTTGCAAGGGTCCTTTTTTGTTTTTTTTTTTTGCCTAGGTCCAATTCAGCTGAAGAAAGAATCTTCAAAGAGTTCAGGATTCTTCAGCGAAGATTTTGAGCCACACGAAGACTCTCATTCTCAAACTAGAGCATAGTCATTCATGTACGATGGTCACTCCGGCGATTCCGGGAGGAAATCTTGCAAGGGGTCCTTTTTTTTTTGTTTTTTTTGGGGCCCTAGGGGTCCAGTTCAGCTGAAGAAAGAATCTTCAAGGAGTCTTCAGGGATTCTTCAGTGAAGATTTTAAGAGCCAATACTAAGACTATCATTTTCTCAAACTAAGAGCATAGTCATTCATGTACGATACACCTCCGCAATTCGAGGAAATCTTGGTAAGGGTCCTTGCTTTTTTTGTGGGGTCCAGGGGTCCAGTTCTAGGCTGAAGAAACATAAATCCAAGGAGTCTTCAGGGATTCTTGGTGAAGATTTTGGCGCCAATAATGAAGACTATCATTTTCTCAACCAGAAGTATAGTCATTCATGTAATGATGGCCACCTCCGGCGATTCCGGGAGGAAATCTATGGTAAGGGTCCTTTTTGTTTTTTTTTTTTGTGGGGCCCAGGGGTCCAATTCAGCTGAAGAAAGAATCTTCAAGGAGTCTTCAGGATTCTTTCGGTGAAGATTTTGAGCCAATACAAAGACTATCATTTTCTCAAATAGTCATAAAGGCTACCAGCTATAGTCATTCATGAAATGAAAATGGCACCTCTGCTGAAGAAAGATTCGAGCCCTAGAAATCTTGGTACGGAGAGCCAATATGAAGACTATCATTTTCTAAACCTGAGCATAGTCATTCATGCACGATGGCTAATCATGACATTGAGGAAATCTTTGGTAAGGGGGTCCAGGGGTCCGTTCAGCTGAAGAAAGAATCTTCAAGGAGTCTTTCAGGGGATTCTTCGGTGAAGATTTTGGCGCCAATACGAAGACTATCATTTTCAAACTAGAGACAGTCATTCATGTAATGATGGCTACCTCCGGCGCATCGGAGGAAATCTTTGGTAAGGGTCCTTATTTGTGTTTTTTTTTTTTGTGGGGCCCATGACACCAGTTATACTGTTGAAGAAAGAATATTCAAGGAGTCTTCAGGGAATCTTGGTGAGGATTTTGGAGCCAATACTAAGACTATCATTTTTCTAAAACTAGAGCATAGTCATTCATGTAATGATGGCTACCTCCGCGATTCCAAAGAATCTTCAAATAGTCTTCAGGGATTCTTCGGTGAAGATTTTGGAGCCAATACGAAGACTATCATTTTCTCAAACTAGAGCATAGTCATTCATGTAATGATGGCCACCTCCGTTGATTACGGAGGAAATCTTTGGTAAGGGGTCCTTTTTTTTTTTTTTTTTTTTTTGTGGGGCCCAGGGGTCCAGTTCAGCTGAAGAAAGAATCTTCAAGGAGTCTTCAGGGATTCTTCAGTGAAGATTTTGGCACAAATACGAAGACTATCATTTTCTCAAACTAGAGCATAGTCATTCATGTAATGATGGCTACCTCCTGCGATTCCGGATGAAATCTTTGGTAAGGGGTCCTTTTTTTTTTTTTTTTTTTTTTTGTGGGGCCCAGGGGTCCAGTTCAGCTGAAGAAAGAATCTTCAAGGAGTCTTCAGGGATTCCTCGGTGAAGATTTTGGCACCAATACGAAGACTATCATTTTCTCAAACTAGAGCATAGTCATTCATGTAATGATGGCCACCTCCTGCGATTCCGGAGGAAATCTTTGGTAAGGGGTCCTTTTTTTTTTTTTTTTTTTTTTTTTGTGGGGCCCAGGGGTCCAGTTCAGCTGAAGAAAGAATCTTCAAGGAGTCTTCAGGGATTCTTCGGTGAAGATTTTGGCGCCAATACGAAGACTATCATTTTCTCAAACTAGAGCATAGTCATTCATGTAATGATGGCTACCTCCGGCGATTCCGGAGGAAATCTTTGGTAAGGGGTAGTTTATTGTTTTTTTTGTGGGGCCCAGGAGTCCAATTCAGCTGAAGAAAGAATATTCAAGGAGTCTTCAGGGATTCTTCGGTGAAGATTTTGGCGCCAATACGAAGACTATCATTTTCTCAAACTAGAGCTTAGTCATTCATGTAATGATGGCCACCTCCAGCGATTCTGGAGAAAATCTTTGGTAAGGGGTCCTTTTTAGTTTTGTTTTTTTTGTGGGGCCCAGGGGTCCAGTTCAGCTGAAGAAAGAATCTTCAAGGAGTCTTCAGGGATTCTTCGGTGAAGATTTTGGCGCCAATACGAAGACTATAATTTTCTCAAACTAGAGCATAGTCATTCATGTAATGATGGCTACCTCCGGCGATTCCGGAGGAAATCTTTGGTTAGGGGTATGTTTTTGTTTTTTTTTGTGGGGCCCAGGAGTCCAATTCAGCTGAAGAAAGAATATTCAAGGAGTCTTCAGGGATTCTTCGGTGAAGATTTTGCGCCAATACGAAGACTATAATTTTCTCAAACTACAGCATAGTCATTCATGTAATGATGGCCACCTCCGGCGATTCCGGAGGAAATCTTTGGTAAGGGGTCCTTTTTTCTTTTGTTTTTTTTGTGGGGTCCAGGGGTCCAGTTCAGCTGAAGAAAGAATCTTCGAGGAGTCTTCAGGGATTCTTCGGTGAAGATTTTGGCGCCAATACGAAGACTATCATTTTCTCAAACTAGAGCATAGTCATTCATGTAATGATGGCCACCTCCGGCGATTCCGGAGGAAATCTTTGATAAGGGGTCCTTTTTTTTTTTTTTTGTGGGGCCCAGGGGTCCAATTCAGCTGAAGAAAGAATCTTCAAGGAGTCTTCAGGGATTCTTCGGTGAAGATTTTGGCGCCAATACTAAGACTATCATTTTCTCAAACTAGAGCATAGTCATAAAGGCTACCAGCTATATAAATGGTAGAAATTACCCTTGAAATTGAAAAAATGACACCTGTTATACTGCTGAAGAAAGAGTCTTCAAGGAGTCTTCAGGGAATCTTGGGTGAGGATTCTGGAGCCAATATGAAGACTATCATTTTCTAAAACTAGAGCATAGTCATTCATGTAATGATGGCCACCTCCGGCGATTACGGAGGAAATCTTTGGTAAGGGGTCCTTTTTGTTTTTTTTTTTTTTTGGGGCCCAGGGGTCCAATTCAGCTGAAGAAAGAATCTTCAAAGAGTCTTCAGGGATTCTTCGGTGAAGATTTTGGAGCCAATACGAAGACTATCATTTTCTCAAACTAGAGCATAGTCATTCATGTAATGATGGTCACCTCCGGCGATTCCGGAGGAAATCTTTGGTAAGGGGTCCTTTTTCTTTTTTTTTTTTTTTTTTTGTTGGGCCCAGGGGTCCAGTTCAGCTGAAGAAAGAATCTTCAAGGAGTCTTCAGGGATTCTTAGGTGAAGATTTTGCGCCAATACGAAGACTATCATTTTCTCAAACTAGAGCATAGTCATTCATGTAATGATGGCTACCTCCTGCGATTCCGGAGGAAATCTTTGGTAAGGGTCCTTTTTGTTTTTTTTTTTTGTTGGGCCCAGGGGTCCAATTCAGCTGAAGAAAGAATCTTCAAAGAGTCTTCAGGGATTCTTCGGTGAAGATTTTGGAGCCAATACGAAGACTATCATTTTCTCAAACTAGAGCATAGTCATTCATGTAATGATGGCCACCTCCGGCGATTCCGGAGGAAATCTTTGGTAAGGGTCCTTTTTTTTTTTTTTTTGTGGGGCCCAGGGGTCCAGTTCAGCTGAAGAAAGAATCTTCAAGGAGTCTTCAGGGATTCTTCAGTGAAGATTTTGGCACCAATACGAAGACTATCATTTTCTCAAACTAGAGCATAGTCATTCATGTAATGATGGCTACCTCCTGCGATTCCGGAGGAAATCTTTGGTAAGGGTTTTTTTTTTTTTTTTTTTTTTGGGGCCCAGGGTCCAGTTCAGCTGAAGAAAGAATCTTCAAGGAGTCTTCAGGGATTCCTCGGTGAAGATTTTGTCGCCAATACGAAGACTATCATTTTCTCAAACTAGAGCATAGTCATTCATGTAATGATGGCTACCTCCGGCGATTCCGGAGGAAATCTTTGGTAAGGGGTCCTTTTTTTTTTTTTTTGGGGCCCAGGGTTCCAATTCAGCTGAAGAAAGAATCTTCAAGGAGTCTTCAGGGATTCTTCGGTGAATATTTTGGAGCCAATACGAAGACTATCATTTTCTCAAACTAGAGCATAGTCATTCATGTAATGATGGCAACCTCCGGCGATTCCGGAGGAAATCTTTGGTAAGGGGTCCTTTTTTTTTTTTTTTTTTTTTTTTTTCAGGGGCCCAGGGGTCCAGTTCAGCTGAAGAAAGAATCTTCAAGAGTCTTCAGGGATTCTTCGGTGAAGATTTTGGCACCAATACGAAGACTATCATTTTCTCAAACTAGAGCATAGTCATTCATGTAATGATGGCCACCTCCGCGATTCCGGAGGAAATGTTTGGTAAGGGGTCCTTTTTGTTTTTTTTTTTTTTTTGTGGGGCCCAGGGGTCCAATTCAGCTGAAGAAAGAATCTTCAAAGAGTCTTCAGGGATTCTTCGGTGAAGATTTTGGAGCCAATACGAAGACTATCATTTTCTCAAACTAGAGCATAGTCATTCATGTAATGATGGGTACCTCCGGCGATTCCGGAGGAAATCTTTGGTAAGGGGTCCTTTTTTTTTTTTTTTTTTTTTTTTTTGGGGCCCAGGGGTCCAGTTCAGCTGAAGAAAGAATCTTCAAGGAGTCTTCAGGGATTCTTCAGTGAAGATTTTGGCACCAATACGAAGACTATCATTTTCTCAAACTAGAGCATAGTCATTCATGTAATGATGGCTACCTCCTGCAATTCCGGAGGAAATCTTTGGTAAGGGGTCCTTTTTTGTTTTTTTTTTTTGTGGGGCCCAGGGGTCCAATTCAGTTGAAGAAAATATCTTCAAGGAGTCTTCAGGGATTCTTCGGTGAAGATTTTGGCGCCAATACGAAGACTATCATTTTCTCAAACTAGAGCATAGTCATTCATGTAATGATGGCCACCTCCGGCGATTCCGGAGGAAATCTATGGTAAGGGTCCTTTTTTTTTTTTTTTTTTGTGGGGCCCAGGGGTCCAATTCAGCTGAAGAAAGAATCTTCAAGGAGTCTTCAGGGATTCTTCGGTGAAGATTTTGGAGCCAATACGAAGACTATCATTTTCTCAAACTAGAGCATAGTCATTCATGTAATGATGGCCACCTCCGGCGATTCCGGAGGAAATCTTTGGTAGGGGGTCTTTTTTTTTTTTGGGGCCCAGGGGTCCAGTTCAGCTGAAGAAAGAATCTTCAAGGAGTCTTCAGGGATTCTTCGGTGAAGATTTTGGCGCCAATACGAAGACTATCATTTTCTCAAACTAGATCATAGTCATTCATGTAATGATGGCCACCTCCGGCGATTCCGGAGGAAATCTTTGGTAAGGGGTCCTTTTTTGTTTTTTTTTTTTTGTGGGGCCCAGGGGTCCAATTAAGCTGAAGAAAGAATCTTCAAGGAGTCTTCAGGGATTCTTCGGTGAAGATTTTGCGCCAATACTAAGACTATCATTTTCTCAAACTAGAGCATAGTCATAAAGGCTACCAGCTATATAAATGGTAGAAATTACTCTTTTAATTGAAAAATGACACCTGTTATACTGCTGAAGAAAGAGTCTTCAAGGAGTCTTCAGGGAATCTTGGGTGAGGATTTTGGAGCCAATACGAAGACTATCATTTTCTAAAACTAGAGCATAGTCATTCATGTAATGATGGACACCTCCGGCGATTCCGGAGGAAATCTTTGGTAAGGGGTCCTTTTTTTTTTTTTTTTTTTTTTTTGGGGCCCAGGGGTCCAATTCAGCTGAAGAAAGAATCTTCAAAGAGTCTTCAGGGATTCTTCGGTGAAGATTTTGGAGCCAATACGAAGACTATCATTTTCTCAAACTAGAGCATAGTCATTCATGTAATGATGGCCACCTCCGGTGATTCCGGAGGAAATATTTGGTAAGGGGTCCTTTTTTTTTTTTTTTGTGGGGCCCAGGGGTCCAGTTCAGCTGAAGAAAGAATCTTCAAGGAGTCTTCAGGGATTCTTCAGTGAAGATTTTGCACCAATACGAAGACTATCATTTTCAAACTAGAGCATAGTCATTCATGTAATGATGGCCACCTCCGGCGATTCCGGAGGAAATCTTTGTAAGGGGTCCTTTTTTTTTTTTTTTTGGGGGCCCAGGGGTCCAATTCAGCTGAAGAAAGAATCTTCAAGGAGTCTTCAGGATTCTTCAGTGAAGATTTTGGAGCCAATACGAAGACTATCATTTTCTCAAACTAGAGCATAGTCATTCATGTAATGATGGCCACCTCCGGCGATTCCGGAGGAAATCTTTGGTAAGGGGTCCTTTTTTTTTTTTTTTTTTTTTTTTGTGGGGCCCAGGGGTCCAGTTCAACTGAAGAAAGAATCTTCAAGGAGTCTTCAGGGATTCTTCAGTGAAGATTTTGGCACAAATACGAAGACTATCATTTTCTCAAACTAGAGCATAGTCATTCATGTAATGATGGCTACCTCCTGCGATTCCGGAGGAAATCTTTGGTAAGGGGTCCTTTTTTTTTTTTTTTTTTTTTTTTTTTGGGGGCCCAGGGGTCCAGTTCAGCTGAAGAAAGAATCTTCAAGGAGTCTTCAGGGATTCTTCAGTGAAGATTTTGGCGCCAATACGAAGACTATCATTTTCTCAAACTAGAGCATAGTCATTCATGTAATGATGGCCACCTCCGGCGATTCCGGAGGAAATCTTTGGTAAGGGGTCCTTTTTTTTTTTTTTTTTTTTTGTGGGGCCCAGGGGTCCAGTTCAGCTGAAGAAAGAATCTTCAAGGAGTCTTCAGGGATTCTTCGGTGAAGATTTTGGCGCCAATACGAAGACTATCATTTTCTCAAACTAGAGCATAGTCATTCATGTAATGATGGCTACCTCCGGCGATTCCGGAGGAAATCTTTGGTAAGGGGTAGTTTATTGTTTTTTTTGTGGGGGCCCAGGAGTCCAATTCAGCTGAAAAAAGAATATTCAAGGAGTCTTCAGGGATTCTTCGGTGAAGATTTTGGCGCCAATACGAAGACTATCATTTTCTCAAACTAGAGCTTAGTCATTCATGTAATGATGGCCACCTCCAGTGATTCCGGAGGAAATCTTTGGTAAGGGGTCCTTTTTTTTTGTTTTTTTGTGGGGCCCAGGGGTCCAGTTCAGCTGAAGAAAGAATCTTCAAGGAGTCTTCAGGGATTCTTCGGTGAAGATTTTGGCGCCAATACGAAGACTATCATTTTCTCAAACTAGAGCATAGTCATTCATGTAATGATGGCTACCTCCGGCGATTCCGGAGGAAATCTTTGGTTAGGGGTATGTTTTTTGTTTTTTTTTTTTTTTTTTTGTGGGGCCCAGGAGTCCAATTCAGCTGAAGAAAGAATATTCAAGGAGTCTTCAGGATTCTTCGTGAAGATTTTGCGCCAATACGAAGACTATAATTTTCTCAAACTAGAGCATAGTCATTCATGTAATGATGGCTACCTCCGCGATTCCGGAGGAAATCTTTGGTAAGGGTCCTTTTTTTTTTGTTTTTTTTTTTTTGGTCCAGGGGTCCAGTTCAGCTGAAGAAAGAATCTTCAAGGAGTCTTCAGGGATTCTTCGGTGAAGATTTTGGCGCCAATACGAAGACTATCATTTTCTCAAACTAGAGCATAGTCATTCATGTAATGATGGCCACCTCCGGCGATTCCGGAGGAAATCTTTGATAAGGGGTCCTTTTTGTTTTTTTTTTTGTGGGGCCCAGTGGTCCAATTCAGCTGAAGAAAGAATCTTCAAGGAGTCTTCAGGGATTCTTCGGTGAAGATTTTGGCGCCAATACTAAGACTATCATTTTCTCAAACTAGAGCATAGTCATAAAGGCTACCAGCTATATAAATGGTAGAAATTACCCTTTGAAATTGAAAAATGACACCTGTTATACTGAAGAAAGAGTCTTCAAGGAGTCTTCAGGGAATCTTGGGTGAGGATTTTGGAGCCAATATGAAGACTATCATTTTCTAAAACTAGAGCATAGTCATTCATGTAATGATGGCCACCTCCGGCGATTCCGGAGGAAATCTTTGGTAAGGGGTCCTTTTTGTTTTTTTTTTTTTGGGGCCCAGGGGTCCAATTCAGCTGAAGAAAGAATCTTCAAAGAGTCTTCAGGGATTCTTCGGTGAAGATTTTGGAGCCAATACGAAGACTATCATTTTCTCAAACTAGAGCATAGTCATTCATGTAATGATGGTCACCTCCGGCGATTCCGGAGGAAATCTTTGGTAAGGGGTCCTTTTTTTTTTTTTTTTTTTTTTTGGGCCCAGGGGTCCAGTTCAGCTGAAGAAAGAATCTTCAAGGAGTCTTCAGGGATTCTTAGGTGAAGATTTTGCGCCAATACGAAGACTATCATTTTCTCAAACTAGAGCATAGTCATTCATGTAATGATGGCCACCTCCGGCGATTCCGGAGGAAATCTTTGGTAAGGGGTCCTTTTTGTTTTTTTTTTTTTTTGGGCCCAGGGGTCCAATTCAGCTGAAGAAAGAATCTTCAAAGAGTCTTCAGGGATTCTTCGGTGAAGATTTTGGAGCCAATACGAAGACTATCATTTTCTCAAACTAGAGCATAGTCATTCATGTAATGATGGCCACCTCCAGCGATTCCGGAGGAAATCTTTGGTAAGGGTCCTTTTTTTTTTTTTTTTTGTGGGGCCCAGGGGTCCAGTTCAGCTGAAGAAAGAATCTTCAAGGAGTCTTCAGGGATTCTTCAGTGAAGATTTTGGCACCAATACGAAGACTATCATTTTCTCAAACTAGAGCATAGTCATTCATGTAATGATGGCTACCTCCTGCGATTCCGGAGGAAATCTTTGGTAAGGGGTCCTTTTTTTTTTTTTTTTTTTTTGTGGGGCCCAGGGGTCCAGTTCAGCTGAAGAAAGAATCTTCAAGGAGTCTTCAGGGATTCTTCGGTGAAGATTTTGTCGCCAATACGAAGACTATCATTTTCTCAAACTAGAGCATAGTCATTCATGTAATGATGGCCACCTCCGGCGATTCCGGAGGAAATCTTTGGTAAGGGGGTCCTTTTTTTTTTTTTTTTTGTGGGGCCCAGGGTTCCAATTCAGCTGAAGAAAGAATCTTCAAGGAGTCTTCAGGGATTCTTCGGTGAATATTTTGGAGCCAATACGAAGACTATCATTTTCTCAAACTAGAGCATAGTCATTCATGTAATGATGGCAACCTCCGGCGCGATTCCGGAGGAAATCTTTGGTAAGGGTCCTTTTTTTTTTTTTTTTTTTTTTTTGGGGGCCCAGGGGTCCAGTTCAGCTGAAGAAAGAATCTTCAAAGAGTCTTCAGGGATTCTTCAGTGAAGATTTTGGCACCAATACGAAGACTATCATTTTCTCAAACTAGAGCATAGTCATTCATGTAATGATGGCCACCTCCGGCGATTCCGGAGGAAATGTTTGGTAAGGGGTCCTTTTTGTTTTTTTTTTTTTTGTGGGGCCCAGGGGTCCAATTCAGCTGAAGAAAGAATCTTCAAAGAGTCTTCAGGGATTCTTCAGTGAAGATTTTGGAGCCAATACGAAGACTATCATTTTCTCAAACTAGAGCATAGTCATTCATGTAATGATGGGTACCTCCGGCGATTCCGGAGGAAATCTTTGGTAAGGGGTCCTTTTTTTTTTTTTTTTTTGTGGGGCCCAGGGGTCCAGTTCAGCTGAAGAAAGAATCTTCAAGGAGTCTTCAGGGATTCTTCAGTGAAGATTTTGGCACCAATACGAAGACTATCATTTTCTCAAACTAGAGCATAGTCATTCATGTAATGATGGCTACCTCCTGCAATTCCGGAGGAAATCTTTGGTAAGGGGTCCTTTTTGTTTTTTTTTTTTTTTTTTTTGTGGGGCCCAGGGGTCCAATTCAGTTGAAGAAAATATCTTCAAGGAGTCTTCATCGATTCTTCGGTGAAGATTTTGGCGCCAATACGAAGACTATCATTTTCTCAAACTAGAGCATAGTCATTCATGTAATGATGGCCACCTCCGGCGATTCCGGAGGAAATCTATGGTAAGGGGTCCTTTTTGTTTTTTTTTTTTTTTTGTGGGGCCCAGGGGTCCAATTCAGCTGAAGAAAGAATCTTCAAGGAGTCTTCAGGGATTCTTCGGTGAAGATTTTGGAGCCAATACGAAGACTATCATTTTCTCAAACTAGAGCATAGTCATTCATGTAATGATGGCCACCTCCGGCGATTCCGGAGGAAATCTTTGGTAGGGGGTCTTTTTTTTTTTTTTTTTTTGTGGGGCCCAGGGGTCCAGTTCAGCTGAAGAAAGAATCTTCAAGGAGTCTTCAGGGATTCTTCGGTGAAGATTTTGGCGCCAATACGAAGACTATCATTTTCTCAAACTAGATCATAGTCATTCATGTAATGATGGCCACCTCCGGCGATTCCGGAGGAAATCTTTGGTAAGGGGTCCTTTTTGTGTTTTTTTTTTTTTTTGGGGGCCCAGGGGTCCAATTAAGCTGAAGAAAGAATCTTCAAGGAGTCTTCAGGGATTCTTCGGTGAAGATTTTGCGCCAATACTAAGACTATCATTTTCTCAAACTAGAGCATAGTCATAAAGGCTACCAGCTATATAAATGGTAGAAATTACCCTTGAAATTGAAAAATGACACCTGTTATACTGCTGAAGAAAGAGTCTTCAAGGAGTCTTCAGGGAATCTTGGGTGAGGATTTTGGAGCCAATACGAAGACTATCATTTTCTAAAACTAGAGCATAGTCATTCATGTAATGATGGACACCTCCGGCGATTCCGGAGGAAATCTTTGGTAAGGGTCCTTTTTTTTTTTTTTTTTTTTTTTTGTGGGGCCCAGGGGTCCAATTCAGCTGAAGAAAGAATCTTCAAAGAGTCTTCAGGGATTCTTCGGTGAAGATTTTGGAGCCAATACGAAGACTATCATTTTCTCAAACTAGAGCATAGTCATTCATGTAATGATGGCCACCTCCGGCGATTCCGGAGGAAATATTTGGTAAGGGGTCCTTTTTTTTTTTTTTTTTGTGGGGCCCAGGGGTCCAGTTCAGCTGAAGAAAGAATCTTCAAGGAGTCTTCAGGGATTCTTCAGTGAAGATTTTGCACCAATACGAAGACTATCATTTTCTCAAACTAGAGCATAGTCATTCATGTAATGATGGCCACCTCCGGCGATTCCGGAGGAAATCTTTGGTAAGGGGTCCTTTTTGTTTTTTTTTTTTTTTTTTAGCCCAGGGTCCAATTCAGCTGAAGAAAGAATCTTCAAGGAGTCTTCAGGGATTCTTCGGTGAAGATTTTGAGCCAATACGAAGACTATCATTTTCAAACTAGAGCATAGTCATTCATGTAATGATGGCTACCTCCGCGATTCCGGAGGAAATCTTTGGTAAGGGGTCCTTTTTTTTTTTTTTTTTGTGGGGCCAGGGGTCCAATTCAGCTGAAGAAAGAATCTTCAAGGAGTCTTCAGGGATTCTTCGGTGAAGATTTTGGAGCCAATACGAAGACTATCATTTTCTCAACTAGAGCATAGTCATTCATGTAATGATGGCTACCTCCGCGATTCCGGAGGAAATCTTTGGTAAGGGGTCCTTTTTTTTTTTTTTTTTTTGGGGGCCCAGGGGTCCAGTTCAGCTGAAGAAAGAATCTTCAAGGAGTCTTCAGGGATTCTTCGGTGAAGATTTTGGCGCCAATACGAAGACTATCATTTTTCAAACTAGAGCATAGTCATTCATGTAATGATGGCTACCTCCGGCGATTCCGGAGGAAATCTTTGGTAAGGGTCCTTTTTTTTTTTTTTTTTTTGGGGGCCCAGGGGTCCAATTCAGCTGAAGAAAGAATCTTCAAGGAGTCTTCAGGGATTCTTCGGTGAAGATTTTGGAGCCAATACGAAGACTATCATTTTCTCAAACTAGAGCATAGTCATTCATGTAATGATGGCCACCTCCGGCGATTCCGGAGGAAATCTTTGCAAGGGGTCCTTTTTTTTTTTTTTTTTTGTGGGGCCCAGGGGTCCAATTCAGCTGAAGAAAGAATCTTCAAGGAGTCTTCAGGGATTCTTCGTGAAGATTTTGGAGCCAATACGAAGACTATCATTTTCTCAAACTAGAGCATAGTCATTCATGTAATGATGGCTACCTCCGGCGATTCCGGAGGAAATCTTTGGTAAGGGTCCTTTTTTTTTTTTTTTTTTTGTGGGGCCCAGGGGTCCAATTCAGCTGAAGAAAGAATCTTCAAGGAGTCTTCAGGGATTCTTCGGTGAAGATTTTGGAGCCAATACGAAGACTATCATTTTCTCAAACTAGAGCATAGTCATTCATGTAATGATGGCTACCTCCGGCGATTCCGGAGGAAATCTTTGGTAAGGGGTCCTTTTTTTTTTTTTTTTTTGTGGGGCCCAGGGGTCCAATTCAGCTGAAGAAAGAATCTTCAAGGAGTCTTCAGGGATTCTTCGGTGAAGATTTTGGAGCCAATACGAAGACTATCATTTTCTCAAACTAGAGCATAGTCATTCATGTAATGATGGCTACCTCCGCGATTCCGGAGGAAATCTTTGGTAAGGGTCCTTTTTTTTTTTTTTTTTTTTGTGGGGCCCAGGGGTCCAATTCAGCTGAAGAAAGAATCTTCAAGGAGTCTTCAGGGATTCTTCGGTGAAGATTTTGGAGCCAATACGAAGACTATCATTTTCTCAAACTAGAGCATAGTCATTCATGTAAAATGATGGCTTCCTCCTGAAGAGATTCCGGAGGAAATCTTTGGTAAAGGTCCTTTTTTTTTTTTTTTTTTTGTGGGGCCCAGGGGTCCAATTCAGCTGAAGAAAGAATCTTCAAGGAGTCTTCAGGGATTCTTCGGTGAAGATTTTGGCGCCAATACGAAGACTATCATTTTCTCAAACTAGAGCATAGTCATTCATGTAATGATGGCCACCTCCGGCGATTCCGAGGAAATCTTTGGTAAGGGGTCCTTTTTTTTTTTTTTTTTTTTTTGTGGGCCCAGGGGTCCAGTTCAGCTGAAGAAAGAATCTTCAAGGAGTCTTCAGGATTCTTCGGTGAAGATTTTGGAGCCAATACGAAGACTATCATTTTCTCAAACTAGAGCATAGTCATTCATGTAATGATGGCTACCTCCGGCGATTCCGGAGGAAATCTTTGGTAAGGGTCCTTTTTTTTTTTTTTTTTTTTTGGGGCCCAGGGGTCCAGTTCAGCTGAAGAAAGAATCTTCAAGGAGTCTTCAGGGATTCTTCGTGAAGATTTTGGAGCCAATACGAAGACTATCATTTTCTCAAACTAGAGCATAGTCATTCATGTAATGATGGCTACCTCCGGCGATTCCGGAGGAAATCTTGGTAAGGGGTCCTTTTTTTTTTTTTTGTTTTTTTTGGGGCCCAGGGGTCCAGTTCAGCTGAAGAAAGAATCTTCAAGGAGTCTTCAGGGATTCTTCGGTGAAGATTTTGGCGCCAATACGAAGACTATCATTTTCTCAAACTAGAGCATAGTCATTCATGTAATGATGGCCACCTCCGGCGATTCCGGAGGAAATCTTTGGTAAGGGGTCCTTTTTTTTTTTTTTTTTTTTTTGGGCCCAGGAACCAGTTCAGCTGAAGAAAGAATCTTCAAGGAGTCTTCAGGGATTCTTCGGTGAAGATTTTGGAGCCAATACGAAGACTATCATTTTTTCAAACTAGAGCATAGTCATTCATGTAATGATGGCCACCTCCGCGATTCCGGAGGAAATCTTTGGTAAGGGGTCCATTTTTTTTTTTTTTTTTGTGGGGCCCAGGGGTCCAATTCAGCTGAAGAAAGAATCTTCAAGGAGTCTTCAGGGATTCTTCGGTGAAGATTTTGGAGCCAATACGAAGACTATCATTTTCTCAAACTAGAGCATAGTCATTCATGTAATGATGGCTACCTCCGGCGATTCCGAGGAAATCTTTGGTAAGGGTCCTTTTTTTTTTTTTTTTTGTGGGGCCCAGGGGTCCAGTTCAGCTGAAGAAAGAATCTTCAAGGAGTCTTCAGGGATTCTTCGGTGAAGATTTTGGAGCCAATACGAAGACTATCATTTTCTCAAACTAGAGCATAGTCATTCATGTAATGATGGCCACCTCCGGCGATTCCGGAGGAAATCTTTGTAAGGGGTCCTTTTTTTTTTTTTTTTGTGGCCCAGGGGTCCAGTTCAGCTGAAGAAAGAATCTTCAAGGAGTCTTCAGGGATTCTTCGGTGAAGATTTTGGAGCCAATACGAAGACTATCATTTTCTCAAACTAGAGCATAGTCATTCATGTAATGATGGCCACCTCCGGCGATTCCGGAGGAAATCTTTGGTAAGGGTCCTTTTTTTTTTTTTTTTTGGGGGCCCAGGGGTCCAATTCAGCTGAAGAAAGAATCTTCAAGGAGTCTTCAGGGATTCTTCGTGAAGATTTTGGAGCCAATACGAAGACTATCATTTTCTCAAACTAGAGCATAGTCATTCATGTAATGATGGCTACCTCCGGCGATTCCGGAGGAAATCTTTGGTAAGGGTCCTTTTTTTTTTTTTTTTTTTGTGGGGCCCAGGGGTCCAGTTCAGCTGAAGAAAGAATCTTCAAGGAGTCTTCAGGGATTCTTCAGTGAAGATTTTGGAGCCAATACGAAGACTATCATTTTCAAACTAGAGCATAGTCATTCATGTAATGATGGCTACCTCCGGCGATTCCGGAGGAAATCTTTGGTAAGGGGTCCTTTTTTTTTTTTTTTTTTTTTTGTGGGGCCCAGGGGTCCAGTTCAGCTGAAGAAAGAATCTTCAAGGAGTCTTCAGGGATTCTTCGGTGAAGATTTTGGCGCCAATACTAAGACTATCATTTTCTCAAACTAGAGCATAGTCATTCATGTAATGATGGCTACCTCAGCGATTCCGGAGGAAATCTTTGGTAAGGGGTCCTTTTTTTGTTTTTTTTTGTGGGGCCCAGGGGTCCATACTCAGCTGAAGAAAGAATCTTCAAGGAGTCTTCAGGGATTCTTCGGTGAAGATTTTGGAGCCAATACGAAGACTATCATTTTCTCAAACTAGAGCATAGTCATTCATGTAATGATGGCTACCTCCGGCGATTCCGGAGGAAATCTTTGGTAAGGGGTCCTTTTTTTTTTTTTTTTTGTGGGGCCCAGGGGTCCAGTTCAGCTGAAGAAAGAATCTTCAAGGAGTCTTCAGGATTCTTCGGTGAAGATTTTGGAGCCAATACGAAGACTATCATTTTCTCAAACTAGAGCATAGTCATTCATGTAATGATGGCTACCTCCGCGATTCCGGAGGAAATCTTTGGTAAGGGGTCCTTTTTGTTTTTTTTTTTTTTTTGTGGGGCCCAGGGGTCCAGTTCAGCTGAAGAAAGAATCTTCAAGGAGTCTTCAGGGATTCTTCGGTGAAGATTTTGGAGCCAATACGAAGACTATCATTTTCTCAAACTAGAGCATAGTCATTCATGTAATGATGGCCACCTCCGGCGATTCCGAGGAAATCTTTGGTAAGGGGTCCTTTTTTTTTTTTTTTTTTTTTGTGGGGCCCAGGGGTCCAATTCAGCTGAAGAAAGAATCTTCAAGGAGTCTTCAGGATTCTTCGGTGAAGATTTTGGAGCCAATACGAAGACTATCATTTTCTCAAACTAGAGCATAGTCATTCATGTAATGATGGCTACCTCCGGCGATTCCGAGGAAATCTTTGGTAAGGGTCCTTTTTTTTTTTTTTTTTTTTTTTTTTTTTTTGTGGGGCCATGGGTCCAGTTCAGCTGAAGAAAGAATCTTCAAGGAGTCTTCAGGGATTCTTCGGTGAAGATTTTGGCGCCAATACGAAGACTATCATTTTCTCAAACTAGAGCATAGTCATTCATGTAATGATGGCTACCTCCGCGATTCCGGAGGAAATCTTTGTAAGGGTCCTTTTTGTTTTTTTTTTTGTGGGGCCCAGGGGTCCAATTCAGCTGAAGAAAGAATCTTCAAGGAGTCTTCAGGGATTCTTCGGTGAAGATTTTGGCCAATACGAAGACTATCATTTTCTCAAACTAGAGCATAGTCATTCATGTAATGATGGCCACCTCCGGCGATTCCGGAGGAAATCTTTGGTAAGGGGTCCTTTTTTTTTTTTTTTTGGGGCCCAGGGGTCCAATTCAGCTGAAGAAAGAATCTTCAAGGAGTCTTCAGGGATTCTTCGGTGAAGATTTTGGAGCCAATACGAAGACTATCATTTTCTCAAACTAGAGCATAGTCATTCATGTAATGATGGCCACCTCCGCGATTCCGGAGGAAATCTTGGTAAGGGTCCTTTTTTTTTTTTTTTTTTTTTGTGGGGCCCAGGGGTCCAGTTCAGCTGAAGAAAGAATCTTCAAGGAGTCTTCAGGGATTCTTCGGTGAAGATTTTGGAGCCAATACGAAGACTATCATTTTCTCAAACTAGAGCATAGTCATTCATGTAATGATGGCTACCTCCGGCGATTCCGGAGGAAATCTTTGGTAAGGGTCCTTTTTTTTTTTTTTTGTGGGGCCCAGGGGTCCAGTTCAGCTGAAGAAAGAATCTTCAAGGAGTCTTCAGGGATTCTTCGGTGAAGATTTTGGAGCCAATACGAAGACTATCATTTTCTCAAACTAGAGCATAGTCATTCATGTAATGATGGCTACCTCCGGCGATTCCGGAGGAAATCTTTGGTAAGGGGTCCTTTTTTTTTTTTTTTGTGGGGCCCAGGGTCCAATTCAGCTGAAGAAAGAATCTTCAAGGAGTCTTCAGGGATTCTTCGGTGAAGATTTTGGAGCCAATACGAAGACTATCATTTTCTCAAACTAGAGCATAGTCATTCATGTAATGATGGCCACCTCCGCGATTCCGAGGAAATCTTTGGTAAGGGTCCTTTTTTTTTTTTTTGTTTTTTTGGGGCCAGGGGTCCAGTTCAGCTGAAGAAAGAATCTTCAAGGAGTCTTCAGGGATTCTTCGGTGAAGATTTTGGCGCCAATACGAAGACTATCATTTTCTCAAACTAGAGCATAGTCATTCATGTAATGATGGCTACCTCCGGCGATTCCGGAGGAAATCTTTGGTAAGGGGTCCTTTTTTTTTTTTTTTTTTTGTGGGGCCCAGGGTCCAATTCAGCTGAAGAAAGAATCTTCAAGGAGTCTTCAGGGATTCTTCGGTGAAGATTTTGGAGCCAATACGAAGACTATCATTTTCAAACTAGAGCATAGTCATTCATGTAATGATGGCTACCTCCGGCGATTCCGGAGGAAATCTTTGGTAAGGGTCCTTTTTTTTTTTTTTTGGGCCCAGGGGTCCAGTTCAGCTGAAGAAAGAATCTTCAAGGAGTCTTCAGGGATTCTTCGGTGAAGATTTTGGCGCCAATACGAAGACTATCATTTTCAAACTAGAGCATAGTCATTCATGTAATGATGGCCACCTCCGGCGATTCCGGAGGAAATCTTGGTAAGGGGTCCTTGTTTTTTTTTTTTTTTTTTTGGGGGCCCAGGGGTCCAATTCAGCTGAAGAAAGAATCTTCAAGGAGTCTTCAGGGATTCTTCGGTGAAGATTTTGGCGCCAATACGAAGACTATCATTTTCAAACTAGAGCATAGTCATTCATGTAATGATGGCACCTCCGCGATTCCGGAGGAAATCTTTGTAAGGGGTCCTTTTTTTTTTTTTTTTTGTGGGGCCCAGGGTCCAATTCAGCTGAAGAAAGAATCTTCAAGGAGTCTTCAGGGATTCTTCGGTGAAGATTTTGGAGCCAATACGAAGACTATCATTTTCAAACTAGAGCATAGTCATTCATGTAATGATGGCCTACTCCCGCGATTCCGAGGAAATCTTTGGTAAGGGGTCCTTTTTTTTTTTTTTTTTTTTTTTTTGCCCAGGGGTCCAGTTCAGCTGAAGAAAGAATCTTCAAGGAGTCTTCAGGGATTCTTCGGTGAAGATTTTGAGCCAATACGAAGACTATCATTTTCTCAAACTAGAGCATAGTCATTCATGTAATGATGGCTACCTCCGGCGATTCCGGAGGAAATCTTTGGTAAGGGGTCCTTTTTTTTTTTTTTTGTGGGGCCCAGGGGTCCAGTTCAGCTGAAGAAAGAATCTTCAAGGAGTCTTCAGGATTCTTCGGTGAAGATTTTGGAGCCAATACGAAGACTATCATTTTCTCAAACTAGAGCATAGTCATTCATGTAATGATGGCTACCTCCGCGATTCCGGAGGAAATCTTTGGTAAGGGGTCCTTTTTTTTTTTTTTTGTTTTTTTGGCCCAGGGGTCCAGTTCAGCTGAAGAAAGAATCTTCAAGGAGTCTTCAGGGATTCTTCGGTGAAGATTTTGGAGCCAATACGAAGACTATCATTTTCTCAAACTAGAGCATAGTCATTCATGTAATGATGGCTACCTCCGGCGATTCCGAGGAAATCTTTGGTAAGGGGTCCTTTTTTTTTTTTTTTTTGGGGCCCAGGGGTCCAGTTCAGCTGAAGAAAGAATCTTCAAGGAGTCTTCAGGGATTCTTCGGTGAAGATTTTGGCAGCCAATACGAAGACTATCATTTTCAAACTAGAGCATAGTCATTCATGTAATGATGGCTACCTCCGGCGATTCCGAGGAAATCTTTGGTAAGGGGTCCTTTTTTTTTTTTTTTTTTGTGGGGCCAGGGGTCCAGTTCAGCTGAAGAAAGAATCTTCAAGGAGTCTTCAGGGATTCTTCAGTGAAGATTTTGGAGCCAATACGAAGACTATCATTTTCTCAAACTAGAGCATAGTCATTCATGTAATGATGGCCACCTCCGCGATTCCGGAGGAAATCTTTGTAAGGGTCCTTTTTTTTTTTTTTTTTTTTGGGGCCCAGGGGTCCAGTTCAGCTGAAGAAAGAATCTTCAAGGAGTCTTCAGGGATTCTTCGGTGAAGATTTTGGCGCCAATACGAAGACTATCATTTTCAAACTAGAGCATAGTCATTCATGTAATGATGGCTACCTCCGGCGATTCCGAGGAAATCTTTGGTAAGGGGTCCTTTTTTTTTTTTTTTTTTTTTTTTGCCCAGGGTCCAATTCAGCTGAAGAAAGAATCTTCAAGGAGTCTTCAGGGATTCTTCGGTGAAGATTTTGGAGCCAATACGAAGACTATCATTTTCAAACTAGAGCATAGTCATTCATGTAATGATGGCCACCTCCAGCGATTCCGAGGAAATCTTTGGGTAAGGGGTCCTTTTTTTTTTTTTTTTTTAGCCCAGGGGTCCAATTCAGCTGAAGAAAGAATCTTCAAGGAGTCTTCAGGGATTCTTCGGTGAAGATTTTGAGCCAATGAAGATTTTTTCTCAAACTAGAGCATAGTCATTCATGAAGACTATCATTTTTTCAAACTAGAGCATAGTCATTCAGCTGAAGAAAGAATCTTCATGGAAGATTTTGGAGCCAATACCGGTCATTCATTCCGGCGATTCCGAGGAAATCTTTGGTAAGGGTCCTTTTTTGTTTTTTTTGTGGGGCCCAGGGGTCCAATTCAGCTGAAGAAAGAATCTTCAAGGAGTCTTCAGGGATTCTTCAAAGATTTTGGAGCCAATACGAAGACTATCATTTTCAAACTAGAGCATAGTCATTCATGTAATGATGGCTACCTCCGCGCGATTCCGAGGAAATCTTTGGTAAGGGTCCTCCTTTTTTTTTTTTTTTTTTTTGGGGGCCCAGGGGTCCAGTTCAGCTGAAGAAAGAATCTTCAAGGAGTCTTCAGGGATTCTTCGGTGAAGATTTTGGAGCCAATACGAAGACTATCATTTTCTCAAACTAGAGCATAGTCATTCATGTAATGATGGCTACCTCCGGCGATTCCGGAGGAAATCTTTGGTAAGGGGTCCTTTTTTTTTTTTTTTTTTTTGTGGGGCCCAGGGTCCAGTTCAGCTGAAGAAAGAATCTTCAAAGAGTCTTCAGGGATTCCTCGGTGAAGATTTTGGCGCCAATACGAAGACTATCATTTTCTCAAACTAGAGCATAGTCATTCATGTAATGATGGCCACCTCCGGCGATTCCGGAGGAAATCTTTGGTAAGGGGTCATTTTTTGTTTTTTTTTGGGGGCCCAGTGGTCCAATTCAGCTGAAGAAAGAATCTTCAAGGAGTCTTCAGGGATTCTTCGGTGAATATTTTGGAGCCAATACAAAGACTATCATTTTCTCAAACTAGAGCATAGTCATTCATGTAATGATGGCCACCTCCGGCGATTCCGGAGGAAATCTTTGGTAAGGGTCCTTTTTTTTTTTTTTTTTTGTGGGCCCCAGGGGTCCAGTTCAGCTGAAGAAAGAATCTTCAAGGAGTCTTCAGGGATTCTTCGGTGAAGATTTTGGCGCCAATACGAAGACTATCATTTTCAAACTAGAGCATAGTCATTCATGTAATGATGGCTACCTCCGCGATTCGGAGGAAATCTTTGGTAAGGGTAGTTTTTGTTTTTTTTGTGATAGGCCCAGGGGTCCAGTTCAGCTGAAGAAAGAATATTCAAGGAGTCTTCAGACTTTTCAGAAGATTTTGGCGCAATACGAAGACTATCATTTTCTCAAACTAGAGCATAGTCATTCATGTAATGATGGCTACCTCCGCGATTCCGGAGGAAATCTTTTGCAAGGGGGTCCTTATTGTTTTTTTTTTGTGGGGCCCAGGAGTCCAATTCAGCTGAAGAAAGAATCTTCAGGGAGATTTCAGGATCCAGAAGATTTTATGTAATGATGGCTTCAGTGAAGATTCAGGAGGAAATCTTGTAAGGGTCCTTTTTGTTTTGTTCGTGGGGCCCAGGGTCCAATTCAGCTGAAGAAAGAATCTTCAAGGAGTCTTTCAGGGATTCTTTCGGTGAAGATTGGCACCAATACGAAGACTATCATTTTCAAACTAGAGCATAGTCAATCATGTAATGATGGCCACCCATGATTCCGGAGGAAATTTTGCTAAGGGACCTTAATGCTGTAGGCCCAGAGGTCCACTCCAGCTGAAGAAAGAATCTTCAAGGAGTCTTCAGGGATTCTTCGGTGAATATTTTGGAGCCAATACGAAGACTATCATTTTCTCAAACTAGAGCATAGTCATTCATGTAATGATGGCCACCTCCGGCGATTCGGAAAATCTTTAGTAAAGGGTCCTTTTTTTTTTTTTTTTTGTGGGGCCCAGGGTCCAGTTCAGCTGAAGAAAGAATCTTCAAGGAGTCTTCAGGGATTCTTCGGTGAAGATTTTGGCGCCAATACGAAGACTATCATTTTCAAACTAGAGCATAGTCATTCATGTAATGATGGCCACCTCCGGCGATTCGAAATCTTTGGGAA
>NW_027100728.1:1912145-1951824 GCF_040412425.1 Macrobrachium rosenbergii
GAAGAAAGATACTTCAAGGAGTCTTCAGGGAATCTTGGGTGAGGATTTTGGAGCCAATATGAAGACTATCATTTTCTAAAACTAGAGCATAGTCATTCATGTAATGATGGCCACCTCCGGCGATTCCGGAGTAAATCTTTGGTAAGGGGTCCTTTTTGTTTTTTTTTGGGGGGGGCCCAGGGGTCCAATTCAGCTGAAGAAAGAATCTTCAAATAGTCTTCAGGGATTCTTCGGTGAAGATTTTGGAGCCAATACGAAGACTATCATTTTCTCAAACTAGAGCATAGTCATTCATGTAATGATGGCCACCTCCGTCGATTACGGAGGAAATCTTTGGTAAGGGGTCCTTTTTTTTTTTTTTTTTTTTTTGTGGGGCCCAGGGGTCCAGTTCAGCTGAAGAAAGAATCTTCAAGGAGTCTTCAGGGATTCTTCAGTGAAGATTTTGGCACAAATACGAAGACTATCATTTTCTCAAACTAGAGCATAGTCATTCATGTAATGATGGCTACCTCCGGCGATTCCGGAGGAAATCTTTGGTAAGGTGTGGTTTTTTTTTTTTTTGTGGGGCCCAGGAGTCCAATTCAGCTGAAGAAAGAATATTCAAGGAGTCTTCAGGGATTCTTCGGTGAAGATTTTGGCGCCAATACGAAGACTATCATTTTCTCAAACTAGAGCATAGTAATTCATGTAATGATGGCCACCTCCAGCGATTCCGGAGGAAATCTTTGGTAAGGGGTCCTTTTTTGTTTTTTTTGTGTGGGGCCCAGGGGTCCAATTCAGCTGAAGAAAGAATCTTCAAGGAGTCTTCAGGGATTCTTCGGTGAAGATTTTGGAGCCAATACGAAGACTATCATTTTCTCAAACTAGAGCATAGTCATTCATGTAATGATGGCTACCTCCGGATTCCGGAGGAAATCTTTGGTAAGGGGGTCCTTTTTGTTTTTTTTTGTGGGGCCCAGGAGTCCAATTCAGCTGAAGAAAGAATATTCAAGGAGTCTTCAGGGATTCTTCAGTGAAGATTTTGGCGCCAATACGAAGACTATCATTTTCTCAAACTAGAGCTTAGTCATTCATGTAATGATGGCCACCTCCAGCGATTCCGGAGGAAATCTTTGGTAAGGGGTCCTTTTTAGTTTTGTTTTTTTTGTGGGGCCCAGGGGTCCAGTTCAGCTGAAGAAAGAATCTTCAAGGAGTCTTCAGGGATTCTTCGGTGAAGATTTTGGAGCCAATACGAAGACTATCATTTTCTCAAACTAGAGCATAGTCATTCATGTAATGATGGCTACCTCCTGCGATTCCGGAGGAAATCTTTGGTAAGGGGTCCTTTTTTTTTTTTTTTTTGGGGCCCAGGGGTCCAGTTCAGCTGAAGAAAGAATCTTCAAGGAGTCTTCAAGGATTCTTCAGTGAAGATTTTGGCACCAATACGAAGACTATCATTTTCTCAAACTAGAGCATAGTCATTCATGTAATGATGGCTACCTCCTGCAATTCCGGAGGAAATCTTTGGTAAGGGGTCCTTTTTTTTTTTTTTTTTTTGGGGCCCAGGGGTCCAATTCAGCTGAAGAAAGAATCTTCAAGGAGTCTTCAGGGATTCTTCGGTGAAGATTTTGGCGCCAATACGAAGACTATCATTTTCTCAAACTAGAGCATAGTCATTCATGTAATGATGGCCACTCCGGCGATTCCGGAGGAAATCTATGGTAAGGGTCCTTTTTGTTTTTTTTTTGGGGCCCAGGGGTCCAATTCAGCTGAAGAAAGAATCTTCAAGGAGTCTTCAGGGATTCTTCGGTGAAGATTTTGGAGCCAATACGAAGACTATCATTTTCTCAAACTAGAGCATAGTCATTCATGTAATGATGGCTACCTCCGGCGATTCCGGAGGAAATCTTTGGTAAGGGGTCTTTTTTTTTTTTTTTTTGTGGGGCCCAGGGGTCCAGTTCAGCTGAAGAAAGAATCTTCAAGGAGTCTTCAGGGATTCTTCGGTGAAGATTTTGGCGCCAATACGAAGACTATCATTTTCAAACTAGAGCATAGTCATTCATGTAATG
Organism: Macrobrachium rosenbergii; assembly: GCF_040412425.1. Classification (NCBI taxonomy): domain Eukaryota; kingdom Metazoa; phylum Arthropoda; class Malacostraca; order Decapoda; family Palaemonidae; genus Macrobrachium; species Macrobrachium rosenbergii. The sequence continues at coordinate 1,914,194 of NW_027100728.1, forward strand.
ATGGCCACCTCCGGCGATTCCGGAGGAAATCTTTGGTAAGGGTCCTTTTTGTGTTTTTTTTTTTTTTTTTGGGGGGCCCAGGGGTCCAATTCAGCTGAAGAAAGAATCTTCAAGGAGTCTTCAGGGATTCTTCGGTGAAGATTTTGCGCCAATACTAAGACTATCATTTTCTCAAACTAGAGCATAGTCATAAAGGCTACCAGCTATATAAATGGTAGAAATTACCCTTGAAATTGAAAAATGACACCTGTTATACTGCTGAAGAAAGAGTCTTCAAGGAGTCTTCAGGGAATCTTGGGTGAGGATTTTGGAGCCAATACGAAGACTATCATTTTCTAAAACTAGAGCATAGTCATTCATGTAATGATGGACACCTCCGGCGATTCCGGAGGAAATCTTTGGTAAGGGGTCCTTTTTTTTTTTTTTTTTTTTTGTGGGGCCCAGGGGTCCAATTCAGCTGAAGAAAGAATCTTCAAAGAGTCTTCAGGGATTCTTCGGTGAAGATTTTGGAGCCAATACGAAGACTATCATTTTCTCAAACTAGAGCATAGTCATTCATGTAATGATGGCCACCTCCGGTGATTCCGGAGGAAATATTTGGTAAGGGGTCCTTTTATTTGTGGGGCCCAGGGGTCCAGTTCAGCTGAAGAAAGAATCTTCAAGGAGTCTTCAGGGATTCTTCAGTGAAGATTTTGCACCAATACGAAGACTATCATTTTCAAACTAGAGCATAGTCATTCATGTAATGATGGCCACCTCCGGCGATTCCGGAGGAAATCTTTGGTAAGGGGCCTTTTTTTTTTTTTTTTTTTTTTTGGGGCCCAGGGGTCCAGTTCAGCTGAAGAAAGAATCTTCAAGGAGTCTTCAGGGATTCTTCAGTGAAGATTTTGGCACCAATACGAAGACTATCATTTTCTCAAACTAGAGCATAGTCATTCATGTAATGATGGCTACCTCCTGCGATTCCGGAGGAAATCTTTGGTAAGGGGTCCTTTTTTTTTTTTTTTTTTTTTTTTGGGGCCCAGGGGTCCAGTTCAGCTGAAGAAAGAATCTTCAAGGAGTCTTCAGGGATTCCTCGGTGAAGATTTTGGCGCCAATACGAAGACTATCATTTTCTCAAACTAGAGCATAGTCATTCATGTAATGATGGCCACCTCCGGCGATTCCGGAGGAAATCTTTGGTAGGGGTCCTTTTTTTTTTTTTTTTTTTTTTTTTTTGTAGGCCCAGGGGTCCAGTTCAGCTGAAGAAAGAATCTTCAAGGAGTCTTCAGGGATTCTTCGGTGAAGATTTTGGCGCCAATACGAAGACTATCATTTTCTCAAACTAGAGCATAGTCATTCATGTAATGATGGCTACCTCCGGCGATTCCGGAGGAAATCTTTGGTAAGGGGTCCTTTTTTGTTTTTTTTTTGGGGCCCAGGGGTCCAATTCAGCTGAAGAAAGAATCTTCAAGGAGTCTTCAGGGATTCTTCGGTGAAGATTTTGGCGCCAATACGAAGACTATCATTTTCAAACTAGAGCATAGTCATTCATGTAATGATGGCCACCTCCAGCGATTCCGGAGGAAATCTTTGGTAAGGGGTCCTTTTTTTTTTTTTTTTTTTTTGGGGCCCAGGGGTCCAGTTCAGCTGAAGAAAGAATCTTCAAGGAGTCTTCAGGGATTCTTCGGTGAAGATTTTGGCGCCAATACGAAGACTATCATTTTCTCAAACTAGAGCATAGTCATTCATGTAATGATGGCTACCTCCGGCGATTCCGGAGGAAATCTTTGGTTAGGGGTCCTTTTTTTTTTTTTTTTTTTGTGGGGCCCAGGGGTCCAATTCAGCTGAAGAAAGAATCTTCAAGGAGTCTTCAGGGATTCTTCGGTGAAGATTTTGGCGCCAATACGAAGACTATCATTTTCTCAAACTAGAGCATAGTCATTCATGTAATGATGGCTACCTCCGGCGATTCCGGAGGAAATCTTTGGTAAGGGTCCTTTTTTTTTTTTTTTTTTTTTTGGGGGCCCAGGGGTCCAGTTCAGCTGAAGAAAGAATCTTCAAGGAGTCTTCAGGGATTCTTCGGTGAAGATTTTGGCGCCAATACGAAGACTATCATTTTCTCAAACTAGAGCATAGTCATTCATGTAATGATGGCTACCTCCGGCGATTCCGGAGGAAATCTTTGGTAAGGGTCCTTTTTTTTTTTTTTTTTTTTGGGGGTCCCAGGGGTCCAATTCAGCTGAAGAAAGAATCTTCAAGGAGTCTTCAGGGATTCTTCGGTGAAGATTTTGGAGCCAATACGAAGACTATCATTTTCTCAAACTAGAGCATAGTCATTCATGTAATGATGGCTACCTCCGCGATTCCGGAGGAAATCTTTGAAAGGGGTCCTTTTTTTTTTTTTTTTTTGTGGGCCCAGGGGTCCAGTTCAGCTGAAGAAAGAATCTTCAAGGAGTCTTCAGGGATTCTTTCGTGAAGATTTTGGAGCCAATACGAAGACTATCATTTTCTCAAACTAGAGCATAGTCATTCATGTAATGATGGCTACCTCCGGCGATTCCGGAGGAAATCTTTGGTAAGGGGTCCTTTTTTTTTTTTTTTTTTTTTTTTTGGGGCCCAGGGGTCCAATCAGCTGAAGAAAGAATCTTCAAGGAGTCTTCAGGGATTCTTCGGTGAAGATTTTGGAGCCAATACGAAGACTATCATTTTCTCAAACTAGAGCATAGTCATTCATGTAATGATGGCTACCTCCGGCGATTCCGGAGGAAATCTTTGGTAAGGGTCCTTTTTTTTTTTTTTTTTTTTTTGGGGCCCAGGGGTCCAGTTCAGCTGAAGAAAGAATCTTCAAGGAGTCTTCAGGGATTCTTCGGTGAAGATTTTGGAGCCAATACGAAGACTATCATTTTCAAACTAGAGCATAGTCATTCATGTAATGATGGCCACCTCCGCGATTCCGGAGGAAATCTTTGGTAAGGGGTCCTTTTTTTTTTTTTTTTTTTGTGGGGCCCAGGGGTCCAGTTCAGCTGAAGAAAGAATCTTCAAGGAGTCTTCAGGGATTCTTCGTGAAGATTTTGGAGCCAATACGAAGACTATCATTTTCAAACTAGAGCATAGTCATTCATGTAATGATGGCTACCTCCGGCGATTCCGGAGGAAATCTTTGGTAAGGGTCCTTTTTTTTTTTTTTTTTTTGGGGCCCAGGGGTCCAGTTCAGCTGAAGAAAGAATCTTCAAGGAGTCTTCAGGGATTCTTCGGTGAAGATTTTGGAGCCAATACGAAGACTATCATTTTCTCAAACTAGAGCATAGTCATTCATGTAATGATGGCTACCTCCGGCGATTCCGGAGGAAATCTTTGGTAAGGGGTCCTTTTTTTTTTTTTTTTTTGTTGTGGGCCCAGGGGTCCAATTCAGCTGAAGAAAGAATCTTCAAGGAGTCTTCAGGGATTCTTCGGTGAAGATTTTGGAGCCAATACGAAGACTATCATTTTCAAACTAGAGCATAGTCATTCATGTAATGATGGCTACCTCCGGCGATTCCGGAGGAAATCTTTGGTAAGGGGTCCTTTTTTTTTTTTTTTTTGGGGCCCAGGGGTCCAGTTCAGCTGAAGAAAGAATCTTCAAGGAGTCTTCAGGGATTCTTCGGTGAAGATTTTGGCAGCCAATACGAAAGACTATCATTTTCTCAAACTAGAGCATAGTCATTCATGTAATGATGGCCACCTCCGCGATTCCGGAGGAAATCTTTGGTAAGGGGTCCTTTTTTTTTTTTTTTTTTTTTGTGGGGCCCAGGGGTCCAGTTCAGCTGAAGAAAGAATCTTCAAGGAGTCTTCAGGGATTCTTCGGTGAAGATTTTGGAGCCAATACGAAGACTATCATTTTCTCAAACTAGAGCATAGTCATTCATGTAATGATGGCTACCTCCGCGATTCCGGAGGAAATCTTTGGTAAGGGGTCCTTTTTTTTTTTTTTTTTTTTGGGGCCCAGGGGTCCAGTTCAGCTGAAGAAAAAATCTTCAAGGAGTCTTCAGGGATTATTCGGTGAAGATTTTGGAGCCAATACGAAGACTATCATTTTCAAAACTAGAGCATAGTCATTCATGTAATGATGGCTACCTCCGGCGATTCCGGAGGAAATCTTTGGTAAGGGTCCTTTTTTTTTTTTTTTTTTTTTGGGCCCAGGGGTCCAATTCAGCTGAAGAAAGAATCTTCAAGGAGTCTTCAGGGATTCTTTTTCGGTGAAGATTTTGGCGCCAATACGAAGACTATCATTTTCTCAAACTAGAGCATAGTCATTCATGTAATGATGGCTACCTCCGGCGATTCCGGAGGAAATCTTTGGTAAGGGGTCCTTTTTTGTTTTTTTTTGTGGGGCCCAGGGGTCCAATTCAGCTGAAGAAAGAATCTTCAAGGAGTCTTCAGGGATTCTTCGGTGAAGATTTTGGAGCCAATACGAAGACTATCATTTTCAAACTAGAGCATAGTCATTCATGTAATGATGGCCACCTCCGGCGATTCCGGAGGAAATCTTTGGTAAGGGTCCTTTTTTTTTTTTTTTTTTGTGGGGCCCAGGGGTCCAGTTCAGCTGAAGAAAGAATCTTCAAGGAGTCTTCAGGGATTCTTCGGTGAAGATTTTGGCGCCAATACGAAGACTATCATTTTCAAACTAGAGCATAGTCATTCATGTAATGATGGCTACCTCCGGCGATTCCGGAGGAAATCTTTGGTAAGGGGTCCTTTTTTTTTTTTTTTTTTTTTTGTTTTGGGCCCAGGGGTCCAATTCAGCTGAAGAAAGAATCTTCAAGGAGTCTTCAGGGATTCTTCGGTGAAGATTTTGGCCAATACTAAGACTATCATTTTCTCAAACTAGAGCATAGTCATTCATGTAATGATGGCTACCAGCTATTCCGGATAAATGGTAGAAATTCCCCTTTTTTTGAAAATGACCCAGGGGTCCAGTTATAGCTGAAGAAAGAATCTTCAAGGAGTCTTCAGGGAATCTTCGGTGAAGATTTTGGAGCCAATACGAAGACTATCATTTTCTCAAACTAGAGCATAGTCATTCATGTAATGATGGCTACCTCCGGCGATTCCGGAGGAAATCTTTGGTAAGGGGTCCTTTTTTTTTTTTTTTTTTTTTTTTTGTGGGGCCCAGGGGTCCAATTCAGCTGAAGAAAGAATCTTCAAGGAGTCTTCAGGGATTCTTCGGTGAAGATTTTGGAGCCAATACGAAGACTATCATTTTCTCAAACTAGAGCATAGTCATTCATGTAATGATGGCTACCTCCGGCGATTCCGGAGGAAATCTTTGGTAAGGGGTCCTTTTTGTTTTTTTTTTTTGTTGGGGCCCAGGGGTCCAATTCAGCTGAAGAAAGAATCTTCAAGGAGTCTTCAGGGATTCTTCGGTGAAGATTTTGGCGCCAATACGAAGACTATCATTTTCTCAAACTAGAGCATAGTCATTCATGTAATGATGGCTACCTCCAGCGATTCCGGAGGAAATCTTTGGTAAGGGGTCCTTTTTTTTTTTTTTTTTTTTTGTGGGGCCCAGGGGTCCAGTTCAGCTGAAGAAAGAATCTTCAAGGAGTCTTCAGGGATTCTTCGGTGAAGATTTTGGCGCCAATACGAAGACTATCATTTTTCTCAAACTAGAGCATAGTCATTCATGTAATGATGGCTACCTCCGGCGATTCCGGAGGAAATCTTTGGTTAGGGGTCCTTCCTTTTTTTTTTTTTTTTGTGGGGCCCAGGGTCCAATTCAGCTGAAGAAAGAATCTTCAAGGAGTCTTCAGGGATTCTTCGGTGAAGATTTTGGAGCCAATACGAAGACTATCATTTTCTCAAACTAGAGCATAGTCATTCATGTAATGATGGCCACCTCCGGCGATTCCGGAGGAAATCTTTGGTAAGGGTCCTTTTTTTTTTTTTTTTTGTTTTTTTTTTTGTGGGGCCCAGGGGTCCAGTTCAGCTGAAGAAAGAATCTTCAAGGAGTCTTCAGGGATTCTTCGGTGAAGATTTTGGCGCCAATACGAAGACTATCATTTTCTCAAACTAGAGCATAGTCATTCATGTAATGATGGCTACCTCCGGCGATTCCGGAGGAAATCTTTGATAAGGGGTCCTTTTTTTTTTTTTTTTTTTTTTTGTGGGGGGGTCCAATTCAGCTGAAGAAAGAATCTTCAAGGAGTCTTCAGGGATTCTTCGGTGAAGATTTTGGCGCCAATACGAAGACTATCATTTTCTCAAACTAGAGCATAGTCATTCATGTAATGATGGCTACCTCCGGCGATTCCGGAGGAAATCTTTGGTAGAAATTCCTTTTTGAAATTTTTTTTTTTTTTTTGGGGGTCCAGTTCAGCTGAAGAAAGAATCTTCAAGGAGTCTTCAGGGATTCTTCGGTGAAGATTTTGGAGCCAATATGAAGACTATCATTTTCTCAAACTAGAGCATAGTCATTCATGTAATGATGGCTACCTCCGGCGATTCCGGAGGAAATCTTTGGTAAGGGGTCCTTTTTTGTTTTTTTTTTTTGGGCCCAGGGGTCCAATTCAGCTGAAGAAAGAATCTTCAAAGAGTCTTCAGGGATTCTTCGTGAAGATTTTGGAGCCAATACGAAGACTATCATTTTCAAACTAGAGCATAGTCATTCATGTAATGATGGCTACCTCCGCGATTCCGGAGGAAATCTTTGGTAAGGGGTCCTTTTTTTTTTTTTTTTTTTTTTTTTTGTGGGGCCCAGGGGTCCAGTTCAGCTGAAGAAAGAATCTTCAAGGAGTCTTCAGGGATTCTTCGGTGAAGATTTTGGCGCCAATACGAAGACTATCATTTTCTCAAACTAGAGCATAGTCATTCATGTAATGATGGCTACCTCCGGCGATTCCGGAGGAAATCTTTGGTAAGGGTCCTTTTTTTTTTTTTTTTGGGGCCCAGGGGTCCAATTCAGCTGAAGAAAGAATCTTCAAGGAGTCTTCAGGGATTCTTCGGTGAAGATTTTGGAGCCAATACGAAGACTATCATTTTCTCAAACTAGAGCATAGTCATTCATGTAATGATGGCTACCTCCGGCGATTCCGGAGGAAATCTTTGGTAAGGGGTCCTTTTTTTTTTTTTTTTTTGGGGCCCAGGGGTCCAGTTCAGCTGAAGAAAGAATCTTCAAGGAGTCTTCAGGGATTCTTCGGTGAAGATTTTGGAGCCAATACGAAGACTATCATTTTCAAACTAGAGCATAGTCATTCATGTAATGATGGCTACCTCCAGCGATTCCGGAGGAAATCTTTGGTAAGGGGTCCTTTTTTTTTTTTTTTTTTTTTTGGGGGCCCAGGGGTCCAGTTCAGCTGAAGAAAGAATCTTCAAGGAGTCTTCAGGGATTCTTCGGTGAAGATTTTGGCGCCAATACGAAGACTATCATTTTCTCAAACTAGAGCATAGTCATTCATGTAATGATGGCTACCTCCGCGATTCCGGAGGAAATCTTTGGTAAGGGGTCCTTTTTTTTTTTTTTTTTTTTGTGGGGCCCAGGGGTCCAATTCAGCTGAAGAAAGAATCTTCAAGGAGTCTTCAGGGATTCTTCGGTGAAGATTTTGGAGCCAATACGAAGACTATCATTTTCTCAAACTAGAGCATAGTCATTCATGTAATGATGGCTACCTCCGGCGATTCCGGAGGAAATCTTTGGTAAGGGGTCCTTTTTTTTTTTTTTTTTTTTTTTGGGGCCCAGGGGTCCAGTTCAGCTGAAGAAAGAATCTTCAAGGAGTCTTCAGGGATTCTTCGGTGAAGATTTTGGAGCCAATACGAAGACTATCATTTTCTCAAACTAGAGCATAGTCATTCATGTAATGATGGCTACCTCCGGCGATTCCGGAGGAAATCTTTGGTAAGGGGTCCTTTTTTTTTTTTTTTTTTTTTTGGGGCCCAGGGGTCCAGTTCAGCTGAAGAAAGAATCTTCAAGGAGTCTTCAGGGATTCTTCGGTGAAGATTTTGGAGCCAATACGAAGACTATCATTTTCTCAAACTAGAGCATAGTCATTCATGTAATGATGGCTACCTCCGCGATTCCGGAGGAAATCTTTGGTAAGGGGTCCTTTTTTTTTTTTTTTTTTGTTTGGGCCCAGGGGTCCAGTTCAGCTGAAGAAAGAATCTTCAAGGAGTCTTCAGGGATTCTTCGGTGAAGATTTTGGAGCCAATACGAAGACTATCATTTTCAAAACTAGAGCATAGTCATTCATGTAATGATGGCTACCTCCGCGATTCCGAGGAAATCTTTGGTAAGGGTCCTTTTTTTTTTTTTTTTTTGGGGCCCAGGGGTCCAGTTCAGCTGAAGAAAGAATCTTCAAGGAGTCTTCAGGGATTCTTCGGTGAAGATTTTGGCGCCAATACGAAGACTATCATTTTCAAACTAGAGCATAGTCATTCATGTAATGATGGCTACCTCCGCGATTCCGGAGGAAATCTTTGGTAAGGGGTCCTTTTTTTTTTTTTTTTTTGGGGGCCAGGGGTCCAATTCAGCTGAAGAAAGAATCTTCAAGGAGTCTTCAGGGATTCTTCGGTGAAGATTTTGGAGCCAATACGAAGACTATCATTTTCTCAAACTAGAGCATAGTCATTCATGTAATGATGGCTACCTCCGGCGATTCCGGAGGAAATCTTTGGTAAGGGGTCCTTTTTTTTTTTTTTTTTTTTTTTGTTTGGGCCCAGGGGTCCAGTTCAGCTGAAGAAAGAATCTTCAAGGAGTCTTCAGGGATTCTTCGGTGAAGATTTTGGAGCCAATACGAAGACTATCATTTTCTCAAACTAGAGCATAGTCATTCATGTAATGATGGCTACCTCCGGCGATTCCGAGGAAATCTTTGGTAAGGGGTCCTTTTTTTTTTTTTTTTTTTGTGGGGCCCAGGGGTCCAATTCAGCTGAAGAAAGAATCTTCAAGGAGTCTTCAGGGATTCTTCGGTGAAGATTTTGGAGCCAATACGAAGACTATCATTTTCTCAAACTAGAGCATAGTCATTCATGTAATGATGGCTACCTCCGGCGATTCCGGAGGAAATCTTTGGTAAGGGTCCTTTTTTTTTTTTTTTTTTTTGGGGGCCCAGGGGTCCAGTTCAGCTGAAGAAAGAATCTTCAAGGAGTCTTCAGGGATTCTTCGGTGAAGATTTTGGAGCCAATACGAAGACTATCATTTTCTCAAACTAGAGCATAGTCATTCATGTAATGATGGCTACCTCCGGCGATTCCGGAGGAAATCTTTGGTAAGGGGTCCTTTTTTTTTTTTTTTTTTTTTTTTGTGGGCCCAGGGGTCCAATTCAGCTGAAGAAAGAATCTTCAAGGAGTCTTCAGGGATTCTTCGGTGAAGATTTTGGAGCCAATACGAAGACTATCATTTTCTCAAACTAGAGCATAGTCATTCATGTAATGATGGCTACCTCCGGCGATTCCGGAGGAAATCTTTGGTAAGGGGTCCTTTTTTTTTTTTTTTTTGGGGCCCAGGGGTCCAATTCAGCTGAAGAAAGAATCTTCAAGGAGTCTTCAGGGATTCTTCGGTGAAGATTTTGGAGCCAATACGAAGACTATCATTTTCTCAAACTAGAGCATAGTCATTCATGTAATGATGGCTACCTCCGGCGATTCCGGAGGAAATCTTTGGTAAGGGTCCTTTTTGTTTTTTTTTTTTGGGGCCCAGGGGTCCAATTCAGCTGAAGAAAGAATCTTCAAGGAGTCTTCAGGGATTCTTCGGTGAAGATTTTGGAGCCAATACGAAGACTATCATTTTCAAACTAGAGCATAGTCATTCATGTAATGATGGCTACCTACCTCCGGCGATTCCGGAGGAAATCTTTGGTAAGGGGTCCTTTTTTTTTTTTTTTTTTTTTGTGGGGCCCAGGGGTCCAGTTCAGCTGAAGAAAGAATCTTCAAGGAGTCTTCAGGGATTCTTCGGTGAAGATTTTGGAGCCAATACGAAGACTATCATTTTCTCAAACTAGAGCATAGTCATTCATGTAATGATGGCTACCTCCGGCGATTCCGGAGGAAATCTTTGGTAAGGGGTCCTTTTTTTTTTTTTTTTTTTTTTTGTGGGGCCCAGGGGTCCAGTTTCAGCTGAAGAAAGAATCTTCAAGGAGTCTTCAGGGATTCTTCGGTGAAGATTTTGGAGCCAATACGAAGACTATCATTTTCTCAAACTAGAGCATAGTCATTCATGTAATGATGGCTACCTCCGGCGATTCCGGAGGAAATCTTTGGTAAGGGGTCCTTTTTTTTTTTTTTTTTTGTGGGGCCCAGGGGTCCAGTTCAGCTGAAGAAAGAATCTTCAAGGAGTCTTCAGGGATTCTTCGGTGAAGATTTTGGAGCCAATACGAAGACTATCATTTTCTCAAACTAGAGCATAGTCATTCATGTAATGATGGCTACCTCCGGCGATTCCGGAGGAAATCTTTGGTAAGGGGTCCTTTTTTTTTTTTTTTTTGTGGGGCCCAGGGGTCCAGTTCAGCTGAAGAAAGAATCTTCAAGGAGTCTTCAGGGATTCTTCGGTGAAGATTTTGGAGCCAATACGAAGACTATCATTTTCAAAACTAGAGCATAGTCATTCATGTAATGATGGCTACCTCCGGCGATTCCGGAGGAAATCTTTGTAAAGGGTCCTTTTTTTTTTTTTTTTTTTTGGGGGCCCAGGGTCCAATTCAGCTGAAGAAAGAATCTTCAAGGAGTCTTCAGGGATTCTTCGGTGAAGATTTTGGCGCCAATACGAAGACTATCATTTTCTCAAACTAGAGCATAGTCATTCATGTAATGATGGCTACCTCCGCGATTCCGGAGGAAATCTTGGTAAGGGGTCCTTTTTTTTTTTTTTTTTTGGGGCCCAGGGGTCCAGTTCCAGCTGAAGAAAGAATCTTCAAGGAGTCTTCAGGGATTCTTCGGTGAAGATTTTGGAGCCAATACGAAGACTATCATTTTCTCAAACTAGAGCATAGTCATTCATGTAATGATGGCTACCTCCGGCGATTCCGGAGGAAATCTTTGGTAAGGGTCCTTTTTTTTTTTTTTTTTTTTTGGGGCCCAGGGGTCCAATTCAGCTGAAGAAAGAATCTTCAAGGAGTCTTCAGGGATTCTTCGTGAAGATTTTGGAGCCAATACGAAGACTATCATTTTCTCAAACTAGAGCATAGTCATTCATGTAATGATGGCTACCTCCGCGATTCCGGAGGAAATCTTTGGTAAGGGGTCCTTTTTTTTTTTTTTTTTGGGGGCCCAGGGGTCCAGTTCAGCTGAAGAAAGAATCTTCAAGGAGTCTTCAGGGATTCTTCGGTGAAGATTTTGGAGCCAATACGAAGACTATCATTTTCTCAAACTAGAGCATAGTCATTCATGTAATGATGGCTACCTCCGGCGATTCCGGAGGAAATCTTTGGTAAGGGTCCTTTTTTTTTTTTTTTTTTTTTTTGTGGGGCCCAGGGGTCCAATTCAGCTGAAGAAAGAATCTTCAAGGAGTCTTCAGGGATTCTTCGGTGAAGATTTTGGCGCCAATACGAAGACTATCATTTTCTCAAACTAGAGCATAGTCATTCATGTAATGATGGCTACCTCCGCGATTCCGGAGGAAATCTTTGGTAAGGGGTCCTTTTTTTTTTTTTTTTGGGGGCCCAGGGGTCCAGTTCAGCTGAAGAAAGAATCTTCAAGGAGTCTTCAGGGATTCTTCGGTGAAGATTTTGGAGCCAATACGAAGACTATCATTTTCTCAAACTAGAGCATAGTCATTCATGTAATGATGGCTACCTCCGCGATTCCGGAGGAAATCTTTGGTAAGGGGTCCTTTTTTTTTTTTTTTTTTTTGGCCCAGGGGTCCAGTTCAGCTGAAGAAAGAATCTTCAAGGAGTCTTCAGGGATTCTTCGGTGAAGATTTTGGAGCCAATACGAAGACTATCATTTTCTCAAACTAGAGCATAGTCATTCATGTAATGATGGCCACCTCCGGCGATTCCGGAGGAAATCTTTGGTAAGGGGTCCTTTTTTTTTTTTTTTTTTTTTTGGGGCCCAGGGGTCCAGTTCAGCTGAAGAAAGAATCTTCAAGGAGTCTTCAGGGATTCTTCGGTGAAGATTTTGGAGCCAATACGAAGACTATCATTTTCAAACTAGAGCATAGTCATTCATGTAATGATGGCTACCTCCGGCGATTCCGGAGGAAATCTTTGGTAAGGGGTCCTTTTTTTTTTTTTTTTGTGGGGCCCAGGGGTCCAATTCAGCTGAAGAAAGAATCTTCAAGGAGTCTTCAGGATTCTTCGGTGAAGATTTTGGAGCCAATACGAAGACTATCATTTTCTCAAACTAGAGCATAGTCATTCATGTAATGATGGCTACCTCCGGCGATTCCGGAGGAAATCTTTGGTAAGGGGTCCTTTTTTTTTTTTTTTTTTTGGGGGGCCCAGGGGTCCAATTCAGCTGAAGAAAGAATCTTCAAGAGTCTTCAGGGATTCTTCGGTGAAGATTTTGGAGCCAATACGAAGACTATCATTTTCTCAAACTAGAGCATAGTCATTCATGTAATGATGGCTACCTCCGGCGATTCCGGAGGAAATCTTTGGTAAGGGTCCTTTTTTTTTTTTTTTTTTTGGGGCCCAGGGGTCCAATTCAGCTGAAGAAAGAATCTTCAAGGAGTCTTCAGGGATTCTTCGTGAAGATTTTGGAGCCAATACGAAGACTATCATTTTCTCAAACTAGAGCATAGTCATTCATGTAATGATGGCCACCTCCGGCGATTCCGGAGGAAATCTTTGGTAAGGGTCCCTTTCCTTTTTTTTTTTTTTTTTTTTTTGGGGGCCCAGGGGTCCAGTTCAGCTGAAGAAAGAATCTTCAAGGAGTCTTCAGGGATTCTTCGTGAAGATTTTGGAGCCAATACGAAGACTATCATTTTCAAACTAGAGCATAGTCATTCATGTAATGATGGCTACCTCCGGCGATTCCGGAGGAAATCTTTGTAAGGGGTCCTTTTTTTTTTTTTTTTTTTTTGTGGGGCCCAGGGGTCCAGTTCAGCTGAAGAAAGAATCTTCAAGGAGTCTTCAGGGATTCTTCGGTGAAGATTTTGGAGCCAATACGAAGACTATCATTTTCTCAAACTAGAGCATAGTCATTCATGTAATGATGGCTACCTCCGCGATTCCGGAGGAAATCTTTGGTAAGGGGTCCTTTTTTTTTTTTTTTTTTTTGTGGGGCCCAGGGGTCCAGTTCAGCTGAAGAAAGAATCTTCAAGGAGTCTTCAGGGATTCTTCGGTGAAGATTTTGGAGCCAATACGAAGACTATCATTTTCTCAAACTAGAGCATAGTCATTCATGTAATGATGGCTACCTCCGGCGATTCCGGAGGAAATCTTTGTAAGGGGTCCTTTTTTTTTTTTTTTTTTTTTTTTTGTGGGGCCCAGGGGTCCAGTTCAGCTGAAGAAAGAATCTTCAAGGAGTCTTCATCTTCAAGGAGTCTTCAGGGATTCTTCGGTGAAGATTTTGGCGCCAATACGAAGACTATCATTTTCTCAAACTAGAGCATAGTCATTCATGTAATGATGGCTACCTCCGGCGATTCCGGAGGAAATCTTTGGTAAGGGGTCCTTTTTTTTTTTTTTTTTTGTGGGGCCCAGGGGTCCAGTTCAGCTGAAGAAAGAATCTTCAAGGAGTCTTCAGGGATTCTTCGGTGAAGATTTTGGCGCCAATACGAAGACTATCATTTTCAAAACTAGAGCATAGTCATTCATGTAATGATGGCTACCTCCGGCGATTCCGAGGAAATCTTTGGTAAGGGGTCCTTTTTTTTTTTTTTTTTTTGGGGCCCAGGGGTCCAATTCAGCTGAAGAAAGAATCTTCAAGGAGTCTTCAGGGATTCTTCGGTGAAGATTTTGGAGCCAATACGAAGACTATCATTTTCTCAAACTAGAGCATAGTCATTCATGTAATGATGGCTACCTCCGGCGATTCCGGAGGAAATCTTTGGTAAGGGGTCCTTTTTTTTTTTTTTTTGGGGGCCCAGGGGTCCAATTCAGCTGAAGAAAGAATCTTCAAGGAGTCTTCAGGGATTCTTCGGTGAAGATTTTGGAGCCAATACGAAGACTATCATTTTCTCAAACTAGAGCATAGTCATTCATGTAATGATGGCTACCTCCGGCGATTCCGGAGGAAATCTTTGTAAGGGGTCCTTTTTTTTTTTTTTTTTTTTTTTTTTTTTTTTGGGGCCCAGGGGTCCAGTTCAGCTGAAGAAAGAATCTTCAAGGAGTCTTCAGGGATTCTTCGGTGAAGATTTTGCGCCAATACGAAGACTATCATTTTCAAACTAGAGCATAGTCATTCATGTAATGATGGCTACCTCCGGCGATTCCGGAGGAAATCTTTGGTAAGGGGTCCTTTTTTTTTTTTTTTTTTTTTGTGGGGCCCAGGGGTCCAGTTCAGCTGAAGAAAGAATCTTCAAGGAGTCTTCAGGGATTCTTCGGTGAAGATTTTGGCGCCAATACGAAGACTATCATTTTCTCAAACTAGAGCATAGTCATTCATGTAATGATGGCTACCCGGCGATTCCGGAGGAAATCTTGGTAAGGGGTCCTTTTTTTTTTTTTTTTTTTTTGGGGCCCAGGGGTCCAGTTCAGCTGAAGAAAGAATCTTCAAGGAGTCTTCAGGGATTCTTCGGTGAAGATTTTGGAGCCAATACGAAGACTATCATTTTCAAACTAGAGCATAGTCATTCATGTAATGATGGCTACCTCCGGCGATTCCGGAGGAAATCTTTGGTAAGGGGTCCTTTTTTTTTTTTTTTTTTTTTTTTTGGGGCCCAGGGTCCAATTCAGCTGAAGAAAGAATCTTCAAGGAGTCTTCAGGGATTCTTCGGTGAAGATTTTGGCCCAATACGAAGACTATCATTTTCTCAAACTAGAGCATAGTCATTCATGTAATGATGGCTACCTCCGGCGATTCCGAGGAAAATCTTTGGTAAGGGGTCCTTTTTTTTTTTTTTTTTGGGGGGCCAGGGGTCCAATTCAGCTGAAGAAAGAATCTTCAAGGAGTCTTCAGGGATTCTTCGGAAGATTTTTTGGCGCCAATACGAAGACTATCATTTTCAAACTAGAGCATAGTCATTCATGTAATGATGGCTACCTCCGGCGATTCCGGAGGAAATCTTTGGTAAGGGGTCCTTTTTTTTTTTTTTTTTTTTTTTTGGGGCCCAGGGGTCCAATTCAGCTGAAGAAAGAATCTTCAAGGAGTCTTCAGGGATTCTTCGGTGAAGATTTTGGAGCCAATACGAAGACTATCATTTTCTCAAACTAGAGCATAGTCATTCATGTAATGATGGCTACCTCCGGCGATTCCGGAGGAAATCTTTGGTAAGGGGTCCTTTTTTTTTTTTTTTTTTTTTTTTTGGGGGCCCAGGGGTCCAATTCAGCTGAAGAAAGAATCTTCAAGGAGTCTTCAGGGATTCTTCGGTGAAGATTTTGGAGCCAATACGAAGACTATCATTTTCAAACTAGAGCATAGTCATTCATGTAATGATGGCTACCTCCGCGATTCCGGAGGAAATCTTTGGTAAGGGGTCCTTTTTTTTTTTTTTTTTTTGTGGGGCCCAGGGGTCCAGTTCAGCTGAAGAAAGAATCTTCAAGGAGTCTTCAGGGATTCTTCGGTGAAGATTTTGGCGCCAATACGAAGACTATCATTTTCTCAAACTAGAGCATAGTCATTCATGTAATGATGGCTACCTCCGGCGATTCCGGAGGAAATCTTTGGTAAGGGGTCCTTTTTTTTTTTTTTTTTTTTTTTGTGGGGCCCAGGGTCCAATTCAGCTGAAGAAAGAATCTTCAAGGAGTCTTCAGGGATTCTTCGGTGAAGATTTTGGAGCCAATACGAAGACTATCATTTTCTCAAACTAGAGCATAGTCATTCATGTAATGATGGCTACCTCCGGCGATTCCGGAGGAAATCTTTGGTAAGGGGTCCTTTTTTTTTTTTTTTTTTTTTGTGGGGTCCAGGGGTCCAATTCAGCTGAAGAAAGAATCTTCAAGGAGTCTTCAGGAGTCTTCTTCGGTGAAGATTTTGGAGCCAATACGAAGACTATCATTTTCTCAAACTAGAGCATAGTCATTCATGTAATGATGGCTACCTCCGCGATTCCGGAGGAAATCTTGGTAAGGGTCCTTTTTTTTTTTTTTTTTTTGGGGCCCAGGGGTCCAATTCAGCTGAAGAAAGAATCTTCAAGGAGTCTTCAGGGATTCTTCGGTGAAGATTTTGGAGCCAATACGAAGACTATCATTTTCTCAAACTAGAGCATAGTCATTCATGTAATGATGGCTACCTCCGCGATTCCGGAGGAAATCTTTGGTAAGGGGTCCTTTTTTTTTTTTTTTTTTGTGGGCCCAGGGGTCCAGTTCAGCTGAAGAAAGAATCTTCAAGGAGTCTTCAGGGATTCTTCGGTGAAGATTTTGGCGCCAATACGAAGACTATCATTTTCTCAAACTAGAGCATAGTCATTCATGTAATGATGGCTACCTCCGGCGATTCCGGAGGAAATCTTTGGTAAGGGGTCCTTTTTTTTTTTTTTTTGTGGGGCCCAGGTCCAATTCAGCTGAAGAAAGAATCTTCAAGGAGTCTTCAGGGATTCTTCGGTGAAGATTTTGGAGCCAATACGAAGACTATCATTTTCAAACTAGAGCATAGTCATTCATGTAATGATGGCTACCTCCGGCGATTCCGGAGGAAATCTTTGGTAAGGGGTCCTTTTTTTTTTTTTTTTTTTTTGGGGGCCCAGGGGTCCAGTTCAGCTGAAGAAAGAATCTTCAAGGAGTCTTCAGGGATTCTTCGGTGAAGATTTTGGAGCCAATACGAAGACTATCATTTTCTCAAACTAGAGCATAGTCATTCATGTAATGATGGCTACCTCCGCGATTCCGGAGGAAATCTTGGTAAGGGGTCCTTTTTTTTTTTTTTTTTTTTTTTTGTGGGGCCCAGGGGTCCAATTCAGCTGAAGAAAGAATCTTCAAGGAGTCTTCAGGGATTCTTCGGTGAAGATTTTGGAGCCAATACGAAGACTATCATTTTCTCAAACTAGAGCATAGTCATTCATGTAATGATGGCTACACCCGGCGATTCCGGAGGAAATCTTTGGTAAGGGTCCTTTTTTTTTTTTTTTTTTTGTGGGGCCCAGGGGTCCAATTCAGCTGAAGAAAGAATCTTCAAGGAGTCTTCAGGGATTCTTCGGTGAAGATTTTGGAGCCAATACGAAGACTATCATTTTCTCAAACTAGAGCATAGTCATTCATGTAATGATGGCTACCTCCGGCGATTCCGGAGGAAATCTTTGGTAAGGGGTCCTTTTTTTTTTTTTTTTTTTTTTTTTGGGGCCCAGGGGTCCAGTTCAGCTGAAGAAAGAATCTTCAAGGAGTCTTCAGGGATTCTTCGTGAAGATTTTGGAGCCAATACGAAGACTATCATTTTCTCAAACTAGAGCATAGTCATTCATGTAATGATGGCTACCTCCGGCGATTCCGGAGGAAATCTTTGGTAAGGGTCCTTTTTTTTTTTTTTTTTTTTTGTTGGGCCCAGGGGTCCAATTCAGCTGAAGAAAGAATCTTCAAGGAGTCTTCAGGGATTCTTCGGTGAAGATTTTGGAGCCAATACGAAGACTATCATTTTCTCAAACTAGAGCATAGTCATTCATGTAATGATGGCTACCTCCGGCGATTCCGGAGGAAATCTTTGGTAAGGGTCCTTTTTTTTTTTTTTTTTTTTTTTTTGGGGCCCAGGGGTCCAATTCAGCTGAAGAAAGAATCTTCAAGGAGTCTTCAGGGATTCTTCGGTGAAGATTTTGGCGCCAATACGAAGACTATCATTTTCAAAACTAGAGCATAGTCATTCATGTAATGATGGCTACCTCCGGCGATTCCGGAGGAAATCTTTGGTAAGGGGTCCTTTTTGTTTTTTTTTTTTTTGTGGGGCCCAGGGGTCCAGTTCAGCTGAAGAAAGAATCTTCAAGGAGTCTTCAGGGATTCTTCGGTGAAGATTTTGGAGCCAATACGAAGACTATCATTTTCAAACTAGAGCATAGTCATTCATGTAATGATGGCTACCTCCGCGATTCCGGAGGAAATCTTTGTAAGGGTCTTTTTTTTTTTTTTTTTGTGGGGCCCAGGGGTCCAATTCAGCTGAAGAAAGAATCTTCAAGGAGTCTTCAGGGATTCTTCGGTGAAGATTTTGGAGCCAATACGAAGACTATCATTTTCTCAAACTAGAGCATAGTCATTCATGTAATGATGGCTACCTCCGCGATTCCGGAGGAAATCTTTGGTAAGGGGTCCTTTTTTTTTTTTTTTTTTTTTTTTGTGGGGCCCAGGGGTCCAGTTCAGCTGAAGAAAGAATCTTCAAGGAGTCTTCAGGGATTCTTCGGTGAAGATTTTGGAGCCAATACGAAGACTATCATTTTCTCAAACTAGAGCATAGTCATTCATGTAATGATGGCTACCTCCGCGATTCCGGAGGAAATCTTTGGTAAGGGGTCCTTTTTTTTTTTTTTTTTTTTTTTGGGGCCCAGGGGTCCAATTCAGCTGAAGAAAGAATCTTCAAGGAGTCTTCAGGGATTCTTCGGTGAAGATTTTGGAGCCAATACGAAGACTATCATTTTCTCAAACTAGAGCATAGTCATTCATGTAATGATGGCTACCTCCGCGATTCCGGAGGAAATCTTTGGTAAGGGGTCCTTTTTTTTTTTTTTTTTTTTTTTGGGGCCCAGGGGTCCAATTCAGCTGAAGAAAGAATCTTCAAGGAGTCTTCAGGGATTCTTCGGAAAGATTTTGGAGCCAATACGAAGACTATCATTTTCTCAAACTAGAGCATAGTCATTCATGTAATGATGGCTACCTCCGCGATTCCGGAGGAAATCTTTGTAAGGGGTCCTTTTTTTTTTTTTTTTTTTTTTGGCCCAGGGGTCCAGTTCAGCTGAAGAAAGAATCTTCAAGGAGTCTTCAGGGATTCTTCGGTGAAGATTTTGGAGCCAATACGAAGACTATCATTTTCTCAAACTAGAGCATAGTCATTCATGTAATGATGGCCACCTCCGGCGATTCCGGAGGAAATCTTTGGTAAGGGGTCCTTTTTTTTTTTTTTTTTTTTTTGTGGGGCCCAGGGGTCCAATTCAGCTGAAGAAAGAATCTTCAAGGAGTCTTCAGGGATTCTTCGGTGAAGATTTTGGAGCCAATACGAAGACTATCATTTTCTCAAACTAGAGCATAGTCATTCATGTAATGATGGCTACCTCCGGCGATTCCGGAGGAAATCTTTGGTAAGGGTCCTTTTTTTTTTTTTTTTTTTTTTGTGGGGGCCAGGGGTCCAGTTCAGCTGAAGAAAGAATCTTCAAGGAGTCTTCAGGGATTCTTCGGTGAAGATTTTGGCGCCAATACGAAGACTATCATTTTCTCAAACTAGAGCATAGTCATTCATGTAATGATGGCTACCTCCGGCGATTCCGGAGGAAATCTTTGGTAAGGGGTCCTTTTTTTTTTTTTTTTTTTTTTTTTTGAGTGGGGCCCAGGGGTCCAATTCAGCTGAAGAAAGAATCTTCAAGGAGTCTTCAGGGATTCTTCGGTGAAGATTTTGGAGCCAATACGAAGACTATCATTTTCTCAAACTAGAGCATAGTCATTCATGTAATGATGGCTACCTCCGCGATTCCGGAGGAAATCTTTGGTAAGGGGTCCTTTTTTTTTTTTTTTTTTTTTTGTGGGGCCCAGGGGTCCAGTTCAGCTGAAGAAAGAATCTTCAAGGAGTCTTCAGGGATTCTTCGGTGAAGATTTTGGCGCCAATACGAAGACTATCATTTTCTCAAACTAGAGCATAGTCATTCATGTAATGATGGCTACCTCCGGCGATTCCGGAGGAAATCTTTGTAAGGGGTCCTTTTTTTTTTTTTTTTTTTGTGGGGCCCAGGGGTCCAATTCAGCTGAAGAAAGAATCTTCAAGGAGTCTTCAGGGATTCTTCGGTGAAGATTTTGGAGCCAATACGAAGACTATCATTTTCAAAACTAGAGCATAGTCATTCATGTAATGATGGCTACCTCCGGCGATTCCGGAGGAAATCTTTGGTAAGGGGTCCTTTTTTTTTTTTTTTTTTTTTTGGGGCCCAGGGGTCCAGTTCAGCTGAAGAAAGAATCTTCAAGGAGTCTTCAGGGATTCTTCGGTGAAGATTTTGGCGCCAATACGAAGACTATCATTTTCAAACTAGAGCATAGTCATTCATGTAATGATGGCTACCTCCGGCGATTCCGGAGGAAATCTTTGGTAAGGGGTCCTTTTTTTTTTTTTTTTTTTTTTGGGGCCCAGGGGTCCAGTTCAGCTGAAGAAAGAATCTTCAAGGAGTCTTCAGGGATTCTTCGGTGAAGATTTTGGAGCCAATACGAAGACTATCATTTTCTCAAACTAGAGCATAGTCATTCATGTAATGATGGCTACCTCCGGCGATTCCGGAGGAAATCTTTGGTAAGGGGTCCTTTTTTTTTTTTTTTTTGTTGGGGCCCAGGGGTCCAATTCAGCTGAAGAAAGAATCTTCAAGGAGTCTTCAGGGATTCTTCGGTGAAGATTTTGGAGCCAATACGAAGACTATCATTTTCTCAAACTAGAGCATAGTCATTCATGTAATGATGGCCACCTCCGGCGATTCCGGAGGAAATCTTTGGTAAGGGGTCCTTTTTTTTTTTTTTGTGGGCCCAGGGGTCCAATTCAGCTGAAGAAAGAATCTTCAAGGAGTCTTCAGGGATTCTTCGGTGAAGATTTTGGAGCCAATACGAAGACTATCATTTTCTCAAACTAGAGCATAGTCATTCATGTAATGATGGCTACCTCCGGCGATTCCGGAGGAAATCTTTGGTAAGGGGTCCTTTTTTTTTTTTTTTTTTTTGTGGGGCCCAGGGGTCCAATTCAGCTGAAGAAAGAATCTTCAAGGAGTCTTCAGGGATTCTTCGGTGAAGATTTTGGAGCCAATACGAAGACTATCATTTTCTCAAACTAGAGCATAGTCATTCATGTAATGATGGCTACCTCCGGCGATTCCGAGGAAATCTTTGGTAAGGGGTCCTTTTTTTTTTTTTTTTTTTTTTTTGTGGGGCCCAGGGGTCCAATTCAGCTGAAGAAAGAATCTTCAAGGAGTCTTCAGGGATTCTTCGTGAAGATTTTGGAGCCAATACGAAGACTATCATTTTCTCAAACTAGAGCATAGTCATTCATGTAATGATGGCTACCCTCCGGCGATTCCGGAGGAAATCTTTGGTAGGGGTCCTTTTTTTTTTTTTTTTTTTGGGGGGGCCCAGGGGTCCAGTTCAGCTGAAGAAAGAATCTTCAAGGAGTCTTCAGGATTCTTCGGTGAAGATTTTGGAGCCAATACGAAGACTATCATTTTCTCAAACTAGAGCATAGTCATTCATGTAATGATGGCTACCTCCGGCGATTCCGGAGGAAATCTTTGGTAAGGGGTCCTTTTTTTTTTTTTTTTTTTTTTTGGGGCCCAGGGGTCCAATTCAGCTGAAGAAAGAATCTTCAAGGAGTCTTCAGGGATTCTTCGGTGAAGATTTTGGAGCCAATACGAAGACTATCATTTTCTCAAACTAGAGCATAGTCATTCATGTAATGATGGCCACCTCCGGCGATTCCGGAGGAAATCTTTGGTAAGGGGTCCTTTTTTTTTTTTTTTTTGTGGGGCCCAGGGGTCCAATTCAGCTGAAGAAAGAATCTTCAAGGAGTCTTCAGGGATTCTTCGGTGAAGATTTTGGAGCCAATACGAAGACTATCATTTTCTCAAACTAGAGCATAGTCATTCATGTAATGATGGCTACCTCCGCGATTCCGGAGGAAATCTTTGGTAAGGGGTCCTTTTTTTTTTTTTTTTTTTTTTTTGGGGCCCAGGGGTCCAGTTCAGCTGAAGAAAGAATCTTCAAGGAGTCTTCAGGGATTCTTCGGTGAAGATTTTGGAGCCAATACGAAGACTATCATTTTCTCAAACTAGAGCATAGTCATTCATGTAATGATGGCTACCTCCGGCGATTCCGGAGGAAATCTTTGGTAAGGGTCCTTTTTTTTTTTTTTTTTTGGGGCGCAGGGGTCCAATTCAGCTGAAGAAAGAATCTTCAAGGAGTCTTCAGGGATTCTTCGGTGAAGATTTTGGCGCCAATACGAAGACTATCATTTTCTCAAACTAGAGCAGAGCATAGTCATTCATGTAATGATGGCCACACCTCCGGCGATTCCGGAGGAAATCTTTGGTAAGGGGTCCTTTTTTTTTTTTTTTTTTTGGGGCCCAGGGGTCCAATTCAGCTGAAGAAAGAATCTTCAAGGAGTCTTCAGGGATTCTTCGGTGAAGATTTTGGAGCCAATACGAAGACTATCATTTTCAAACTAGAGCATAGTCATTCATGTAATGATGGCTACCTCCGGCGATTCCGGAGGAAATCTTTGGTAAGGGGTCCTTTTTTTTTTTTTTTTTTTTTTTTGGGGCCCAGGGGTCCAATTCAGCTGAAGAAAGAATCTTCAAGGAGTCTTCAGGGATTCTTCGGTGAAGATTTTGGAGCCAATACGAAGACTATCATTTTCTCAAACTAGAGCATAGTCATTCATGTAATGATGGCTACCTCCGGCGATTCCGGAGGAAATCTTTGGTAAGGGTCCTTTTTTTTTTTTTTTTTTTTGGGGCCCAGGGGTCCAATTCAGCTGAAGAAAGAATCTTCAAGGAGTCTTCAGGGATTCTTCGGTGAAGATTTTGGAGCCAATACGAAGACTATCATTTTCTCAAACTAGAGCATAGTCATTCATGTAATGATGGCTACCTCCGGCGATTCCGGAGGAAATCTTTGGTAAGGGGTCCTTTTTTTTTTTTTTTTTTTTTTGGGGCCCAGGGGTCCAGTTCAGCTGAAGAAAGAATCTTCAAGGAGTCTTCAGGGATTCTTCGGTGAAGATTTTGGCGCCAATACGAAGACTATCATTTTCAAACTAGAGCATAGTCATTCATGTAATGATGGCCACCTCCGGCGATTCCGGAGGAAATCTTTGGTAAGGGGTCCTTTTTTTTTTTTTTTTTTTTGTGGGGCCCAGGGGTCCAATTCAGCTGAAGAAAGAATCTTCAAGGAGTCTTCAGGGATTCTTCGGTGAAGATTTTGGAGCCAATACGAAGACTATCATTTTCTCAAACTAGAGCATAGTCATTCATGTAATGATGGCCACCTCCGGCGATTCCGGAGGAAATCTTTGGTAAGGGGTCCTTTTTTTTTTTTTTTTTGTGGGGCCCAGGGGTCCAGTTCAGCTGAAGAAAGAATCTTCAAGGAGTCTTCAGGGATTCTTCGGTGAAGATTTTGGAGCCAATACGAAGACTATCATTTTCTCAAACTAGAGCATAGTCATTCATGTAATGATGGCTACCTCCGCGATTCCGGAGGAAATCTTTGGTAAGGGTCCTTTTTTTTTTTTTTTTTTGTGGGGCCCAGGGGTCCAGTTCAGCTGAAGAAAGAATCTTCAAGGAGTCTTCAGGGATTCTTCGGTGAAGATTTTGGAGCCAATACGAAGACTATCATTTTCTCAAACTAGAGCATAGTCATTCATGTAATGATGGCTACCTCCGCGATTCCGGAGGAAATCTTTGGTAAGGGTCCTTTTTTTTTTTTTTTTTTTTTTTGTGGGGCCCAGGGGTCCAATTCAGCTGAAGAAAGAATCTTCAAGGAGTCTTCAGGGATTCTTCGGTGAAGATTTTGGAGCCAATACGAAGACTATCATTTTCTCAAACTAGAGCATAGTCATTCATGTAATGATGGCTACCTCCGCGATTCCGGAGGAAATCTTTGGTAAGGGGTCCTTTTTTTTTTTTTTTTTTTGTGGGGCCCAGGGGTCCAATTCAGCTGAAGAAAGAATCTTCAAGGAGTCTTCAGGGATTCTTCTTGGTGAAGATTTTGGAGCCAATACGAAGACTATCATTTTCAAACTAGAGCATAGTCATTCATGTAATGATGGCTACCTCCGGCGATTCCGGAGGAAATCTTTGGTAAGGGGTCCTTTTTTTTTTTTTTTTTGTGGGGCCCAGGGGTCCAATTCAGCTGAAGAAAGAATCTTCAAGGAGTCTTCAGGGATTCTTCGGTGAAGATTTTGGAGCCAATACGAAGACTATCATTTTCAAACTAGAGCATAGTCATTCATGTAATGATGGCTACCTCCGGCGATTCCGGAGGAAATCTTTGGTAAGGGGTCCTTTTTTTTTTTTTTTGTGGGGCCCAGGGGTCCAGTTCAGCTGAAGAAAGAATCTTCAAGGAGTCTTCAGGGATTCTTCGTGAAGATTTTGGAGCCAATACGAAGACTATCATTTTCTCAAACTAGAGCATAGTCATTCATGTAATGATGGCCACCTCCGGCGATTCCGGAGGAAATCTTTGGTAAGGGGTCCTTTTTTTTTTTTTTTTTTTTTTTTGTGGGGCCCAGGGGTCCAATTCAGCTGAAGAAAGAATCTTCAAGGAGTCTTCAGGGATTCTTCGTGAAGATTTTGGAGCCAATACGAAAGACTATCATTTTCAAACTAGAGCATAGTCATTCATGTAATGATGGCTACCTCCGGCGATTCCGGAGGAAATCTTTGTAAGGGGTCCTTTTTTTTTTTTTTTTTTTTGTGGGGCCCAGGGGTCCAATTCAGCTGAAGAAAGAATCTTCAAGGAGTCTTCAGGGATTCTTCGTGAAGATTTTGGAGCCAATACGAAGACTATCATTTTCTCAAACTAGAGCATAGTCATTCATGTAATGATGGCTACCTCCGGCGATTCCGGAGGAAATCTTTGGTAAGGGGTCCTTTTTTTTTTTTTTTTTTGGGGCCCAGGGGTCCAGTTCAGCTGAAGAAAGAATCTTCAAGGAGTCTTCAGGGATTCTTCGGTGAAGATTTTGGCGCCAATACGAAGACTATCATTTTCAAAACTAGAGCATAGTCATTCATGTAATGATGGCTACCTCCGGCGATTCCGGAGGAAATCTTTGGTAAGGGGTCCTTTTTTTTTTTTTTTTTTTTGGGGGCCCAGGGGTCCAATTCAGCTGAAGAAAGAATCTTCAAGGAGTCTTCAGGGATTCTTCGTGAAGATTTTGGAGCCAATACGAAGACTATCATTTTCTCAAACTAGAGCATAGTCATTCATGTAATGATGGCTACCTCCGGCGATTCCGGAGGAAATCTTTGGTAAGGGGTCCTTTTTTTTTTTTTTTTTTTTTGTGGGGCCCAGGGGTCCAGTTCAGCTGAAGAAAGAATCTTCAAGGAGTCTTCAGGGATTCTTCGGTGAAGATTTTGGCGCCAATACGAAGACTATCATTTTCTCAAACTAGAGCATAGTCATTCATGTAATGATGGCTACCTCCGCGATTCCGGAGGAAATCTTTGGTAAGGGGTCCTTTTTTTTTTTTTTTTTTTTGGGGCCCAGGGGTCCAATTCAGCTGAAGAAAGAATCTTCAAGGAGTCTTCAGGGATTCTTCGGTGAAGATTTTGGAGCCAATACGAAGACTATCATTTTCTCAAACTAGAGCATAGTCATTCATGTAATGATGGCCACCTCCGGCGATTCCGGAGGAAATCTTTGGTAAGGGGGTCCTTTTTTTTTTTTTTTTTTTTTGGGGCCCAGGGGTCCAATTCAGCTGAAGAAAGAATCTTCAAGGAGTCTTCAGGATTCTTTCGGTGAAGATTTTGGAGCCAATACGAAGACTATCATTTTCTCAAACTAGAGCATAGTCATTCATGTAATGATGGCTACCTCCGGCGATTCCGGAGGAAATCTTTGGTAGGGGTCCTTTTTTTTTTTTTTTTTTTTTGTGGCCCAGGGGTCCAATTCAGCTGAAGAAAGAATCTTCAAGGAGTCTTCAGGGATTCTTCGGTGAAGATTTTGGAGCCAATACGAAGACTATCATTTTCTCAAACTAGAGCATAGTCATTCATGTAATGATGGCTACCTCCGGCGATTCCGGAGGAAATCTTTGGTAAGGGGTCCTTTTTTTTTTTTTTTTTTTGGGGGGCCCAGGGGTCCAGTTCAGCTGAAGAAAGAATCTTCAAGGAGTCTTCAGGGATTCTTCGGTGAAGATTTTGGAGCCAATACGAAGACTATCATTTTCTCAAACTAGAGCATAGTCATTCATGTAATGATGGCTACCTCCGGCGATTCCGGAGGAAATCTTTGGTAAGGGGTCCTTTTTTTTTTTTTTTTTTTTGGGGCCCAGGGGTCCAATTCAGCTGAAGAAAGAATCTTCAAGGAGTCTTCAGGGATTCTTCGGTGAAGATTTTGGAGCCAATACGAAGACTATCATTTTCTCAAACTAGAGCATAGTCATTCATGTAATGATGGCTACCTCCGGCGATTCCGGAGGAAATCTTTGGTAAGGGGTCCTTTTTTTTTTTTTTTTTTTTTTGGGGCCCAGGGGTCCAATTCAGCTGAAGAAAGAATCTTCAAGGAGTCTTCAGGGATTCTTCGGTGAAGATTTTGGAGCCAATACGAAGACTATCATTTTCTCAAACTAGAGCATAGTCATTCATGTAATGATGGCCACCTCCGCGATTCCGGAGGAAATCTTTGGTAAGGGTCCTTTTTTTTTTTTTTTTTTTGTGGGGCCCAGGGTCCAGTTCAGCTGAAGAAAGAATCTTCAAGGAGTCTTCAGGGATTCTTCGGTGAAGATTTTGGAGCCAATACGAAGACTATCATTTTCAAACTAGAGCATAGTCATTCATGTAATGATGGCTACACCTCCGGCGATTCCGGAGGAAATCTTTGGTAAGGGGTCCTTTTTTTTTTTTTTTTTTTTGGGGCCCAGGGGTCCAGTTCAGCTGAAGAAAGAATCTTCAAGAGTCTTCAGGGATTCTTCGGTGAAGATTTTGGAGCCAATACGAAGACTATCATTTTCTCAAACTAGAGCATAGTCATTCATGTAATGATGGCTACCTCCGGCGATTCCGGAGGAAATCTTTGGTAAGGGGTCCTTTTTTTTTTTTTTTTTTTTTTGTGGGCCCAGGGGTCCAATTCAGCTGAAGAAAGAATCTTCAAGGAGTCTTCAGGGATTCTTCGGTGAAGATTTTGGAGCCAATACGAAGACTATCATTTTCAAACTAGAGCATAGTCATTCATGTAATGATGGCTACCTCCTGCGATTCCGGAGGAAATCTTTGGTAAGGGGTCATTTTTTTTTTTTTTTTTGGGGGGCCCAGGGGTCCAGTTCAGCTGAAGAAAGAATCTTCAAAGAGTCTTCAGGGATTCTTCGGTGAAGATTTTGGAGCCAATACGAAGACTATCATTTTCTCAAACTAGAGCATAGTCATTCATGTAATGATGGCCACCTCCGGCGATTCCGGAGGAAATCTTTGGTAAGGGGTCCTTTTTTTTTTTTTTTTTTTTGAGGGGCCCAGGGGTCCAGTTCAGCTGAAGAAAGAATCTTCAAGGAGTCTTCAGGGATTCTTCGGTGAAGATTTTGGAGCCAATACGAAGACTATCATTTTCTCAAACTAGAGCATAGTCATTCATGTAATGATGGCTACCTCCGGCGATTCCGGAGGAAATCTTTGGTAAGGGTCCTTTTTTTTTTTTTTTTTTTGGGGCCCAGGGGTCCAGGGGTCCAGCTGCTGAAGAAAGAATCTTCAAGGAGTCTTCAGGGATTCTTCGGTGAAGATTTTGGAGCCAATACGAAGACTATCATTTTCTCAAACTAGAGCATAGTCATTCATGTAATGATGGCTACCTCCGCGATTCCGGAGGAAATCTTTGGTAAGGGGTCCTTTTTTTTTTTTTTTTTTTTTGGGGCCCAGGGGTCCAATTCAGCTGAAGAAAGAATCTTCAAGGAGTCTTCAGGGATTCTTCGGTGAAGATTTTGGAGCCAATACGAAGACTATCATTTTCTCAAACTAGAGCATAGTCATTCATGTAATGATGGCTACCTCCGGCGATTCCGGAGGAAATCTTTGGTAAGGGGTCCTTTTTTTTTTTTTTTTTTGGGGGCCCAGGGGTCCAGTTCAGCTGAAGAAAGAATCTTCAAGGAGTCTTCAGGGATTCTTCGGTGAAGATTTTGGAGCCAATACGAAGACTATCATTTTCTCAAACTAGAGCATAGTCATTCATGTAATGATGGCTACCTCCGCGATTCCGGAGGAAATCTTTGGTAAGGGGTCCTTTTTTTTTTTTTTTTTTTTTTTTTTTTGTGGGGCCCAGGGGTCCAATTCAGCTGAAGAAAGAATCTTCAAGGAGTCTTCAGGGATTCTTCGGTGAAGATTTTGGAGCCAATACGAAGACTATCATTTTCTCAAACTAGAGCATAGTCATTCATGTAATGATGGCTACCTCCGGCGATTCCGGAGGAAATCTTTGGTAAGGGGTCCTTTTTTTTTTTTTTTTTTTTTTTGGGGCCCAGGGGTCCAGTTCAGCTGAAGAAAGAATCTTCAAGGAGTCTTCAGGGATTCTTCGGTGAAGATTTTGGAGCCAATACGAAGACTATCATTTTCAAAACTAGAGCATAGTCATTCATGTAATGATGGCTACCTCCGGCGATTCCGGAGGAAATCTTTGTAAGGGGTCCTTTTTTTTTTTTTTTTTTTGTTTGGGGCCCAGGGGTCCAGGGCTGAAGAAAGAATCCAAGGAGTCTTCAGGGATTCTTCGGTGATTTTGAAAGAAAGACTATCATTTTCAAAACTAGAGTCATAGTCATTCATGTAGATGGCTAAATCTCCGAGGAAATCTTGAAAAGGGGTCCTTTTTTTTTTTTTTTTGTGAAGATTTTGCTGAAGAAAGAATCTTCAAGGAGTCTTCAGGGATTCTTCGGTGAAGATTTTGGAGCCAATAAAAGACTATCATTTTCTCAAACTAGAGCATAGTCATTCATGTAATGATGGCTACCTCCGGCGATTCCGGAGGAAATCTTTGGTAAGGGGTCCTTTTTTTTTTTTTTTTTTTTTGGGGCCCAGGGGTCCAATTCAGCTGAAGAAAGAATCTTCAAGGAGTCTTCAGGGATTCTTCGGTGAAGATTTTGGCCCAATACGAAGACTATCATTTTCTCAAACTAGAGCATAGTCATTCATGTAATGATGGCCACCTCCGGCGATTCCGGAGGAAATCTTTGGTAAGGGGTCCTTTTTTTTTTTTTTTTGTGGGGCCCAGGGGTCCAGTTCAGCTGAAGAAAGAATCTTCAAGGAGTCTTCAGGGATTTTTCGGTGAAGATTTTGGAGCCAATACGAAGACTATCATTTTCTCAAACTAGAGCATAGTCATTCATGTAATGATGGCTACCTCCGGCGATTCCGGAGGAAATCTTTGGTAAGGGGTCCTTTTTTTTTTTTTTTTTTTTTTTGTGGGGCCCAGGGGTCCAATTCAGCTGAAGAAAGAATCTTCAAGGAGTCTTCAGGGATTCTTCGGTGAAGATTTTGGAGCCAATACGAAGACTATCATTTTCTCAAACTAGAGCATAGTCATTCATGTAATGATGGCTACCTCCGGCGATTCCGGAGGAAATCTTTGGTAAGGGGTCCTTTTTTTTTTTTTTTTTTGTGGGGCCCAGGGGTCCAATTCAGCTGAAGAAAGAATCTTCAAGGAGTCTTCAGGGATTCTTCGGTGAAGATTTTGGAGCCAATACGAAGACTATCATTTTCTCAAACTAGAGCATAGTCATTCATGTAATGATGGCTACCTCCGGCGATTCCGGAGGAAATCTTTGGTAAGGGGGTCCTTTTTTTTTTTTTTTTTGTGGGGGCCCAGGGGTCCAATTCAGCTGAAGAAAGAATCTTCAAGGAGTCTTCAGGGATTCTTCGGTGAAGATTTTGGAGCCAATACGAAGACTATCATTTTCTCAAACTAGAGCATAGTCATTCATGTAATGATGGCTACCTCCGGCGATTCCGGAGGAAATCTTTGGTAAGGGGTCCTTTTTTTTTTTTTTTTTTGTGGGGCCCAGGGGTCCAGTTCAGCTGAAGAAAGAATCTTCAAGGAGTCTTCAGGGATTCTTCGGTGAAGATTTTGGAGCCAATACGAAGACTATCATTTTCTCAAACTAGAGCATAGTCATTCATGTAATGATGGCCACCTCCGGCGATTCCGGAGGAAATCTTTGGTAAGGGGTCCTTTTTTTTTTTTTTTTTTGGGGGCCCAGGGGTCCAATTCAGCTGAAGAAAGAATCTTCAAGGAGTCTTCAGGGATTCTTCGGTGAAGATTTTGGAGCCAATACGAAGACTATCATTTTCTCAAACTAGAGCATAGTCATTCATGTAATGATGGCTACCTCCGGCGATTCCGGAGGAAATCTTTGGTAAGGGGTCCTTTTTTTTTTTTTTTTTTTTTTTTTGGGGGCCCAGGGTCCAATTCAGCTGAAGAAAGAATCTTCAAGGAGTCTTCAGGGATTCTTCGGTGAAGATTTTGGAGCCAATACGAAGACTATCATTTTCTCAAACTAGAGCATAGTCATTCATGTAATGATGGCTACCTCCGCGATTCCGGAGGAAATCTTTGGTAAGGGGTCCTTTTTTTTTTTTTTTTTTTTTTTGGGGCCCAGGGGTCCAATTCAGCTGAAGAAAGAATCTTCAAGGAGTCTTCAGGGATTCTTCGGTGAAGATTTTGGAGCCAATACGAAGACTATCATTTTCTCAAACTAGAGCATAGTCATTCATGTAATGATGGCTACCTCCGGCGATTCCGGAGAAATCTTTGGTAAGGGTCCTTTTTTTTTTTTTTTTTTTGTGGGGCCCAGGGGTCCAATTCAGCTGAAGAAAGAATCTTCAAGGAGTCTTCAGGGATTCTTCGGTGAAGATTTTGGAGCCAATACGAAGACTATCATTTTCTCAAACTAGAGCATAGTCATTCATGTAATGATGGCTACCTCCGGCGATTCCGGAGGAAATCTTTGGTAAGGGGTCCTTTTTTTTTTTTTTTTTTTTTGTGGGGCCCAGGGGTCCAATTCAGCTGAAGAAAGAATCTTCAAGGAGTCTTCAGGGATTCTTCGGTGAAGATTTTGGCGCCAATACGAAGACTATCATTTTCTCAAACTAGAGCATAGTCATTCATGTAATGATGGCTACCTCCGCGATTCCGGAGGAAATCTTTGGTAAGGGGTCCTTTTTTTTTTTTTTTTTGTGGGGCCCAGGGGTCCAATTCAGCTGAAGAAAGAATCTTCAAGGAGTCTTCAGGGATTCTTCGGTGAAGATTTTGGAGCCAATACGAAGACTATCATTTTCTCAAACTAGAGCATAGTCATTCATGTAATGATGGCTACCTCCGGCGATTCCGGAGGAAATCTTTGGTAAGGGGTCCTTTTTTTTTTTTTTTTTTTTGGGGCCCAGGGGTCCAATTCAGCTGAAGAAAGAATCTTCAAGGAGTCTTCAGGGATTCTTCGGTGAAGATTTTGGAGCCAATACGAAGACTATCATTTTCTCAAACTAGAGCATAGTCATTCATGTAATGATGGCTACCTCCGGCGATTCCGGAGGAAATCTTTGGTAAGGGGTCCTTTTTTTTTTTTTTTTTTTTTTGGGGGCCCAGGGGTCCAATTCAGCTGAAGAAAGAATCTTCAAGGAGTCTTCAGGGATTCTTCGGTGAAGATTTTGGAGCCAATACGAAGACTATCATTTTCAAACTAGAGCATAGTCATTCATGTAATGATGGCTACCTCCGCGATTCCGGAGGAAATCTTTGGTAAGGGTCCTTTTTTTTTTTTTTTTTTTTTTTTGTGGGGCCCAGGGGTCCAGTTCAGCTGAAGAAAGAATCTTCAAGGAGTCTTCAGGGATTCTTCGGTGAAGATTTTGGCGCCAATACGAAGACTATCATTTTCTCAAACTAGAGCATAGTCATTCATGTAATGATGGCTACCTCCGGCGATTCCGGAGGAAATCTTTGGTAAGGGGTCCTTTTTTTTTTTTTTGTGGGGCCCAGGGGTCCAATTCAGCTGAAGAAAGAATCTTCAAGGAGTCTTCAGGGATTCTTCGGTGAAGATTTTGGCGCCAATACGAAGACTATCATTTTCTCAAACTAGAGCATAGTCATTCATGTAATGATGGCCACCTCCGGCGATTCCGGATGAAATCTTGGTAAGGGGTCCCTTTTTTTTTTTTTTGTGGGGCCCAGGGGTCCAATTCAGCTGAAGAAAGAATCTTCAAGGAGTCTTCAGGGATTCTTCGGTGAAGATTTTGGAGCCAATACGAAGACTATCATTTTCTCAAACTAGAGCATAGTCATTCATGTAATGATGGCTACCTCCGCGATTCCGGAGGAAATCTTTGGTAAGGGGTCCTTTTTGTTTTTTTTGTTTTTTTTTGTTGGGCCCAGGGGTCCAATTCAGCTGAAGAAAGAATCTTCAAGGAGTCTTCAGGGATTCTTCGGTGAAGATTTTGGAGCCAATACGAAGACTATCATTTTCAAACTAGAGCATAGTCATTCATGTAATGATGGCCACCTCCGGCGATTCCGGAGGAAATCTTTGCAAGGGGTCCTTTTTTTTTTTTTTTGTTTGGGGGCCCAGGGGTCCAATTCAGCTGAAGAAAGAATCTTCAAGGAGTCTTCAGGGATTCTTCGGTGAAGATTTTGGAGCCAATACGAAGACTATCATTTTCTCAAACTAGAGCATAGTCATTCATGTAATGATGGCTACCGGCGATTCCGGAGGAAATCTTTGGTAAGGGGTCCTTTTTTTTTTTTTTTTTTTTTTTGTGGGGCCCAGGGGTCCAATTCAGCTGAAGAAAGAATCTTCAAGGAGTCTTCAGGGATTCTTCGGTGAAGATTTTGGAGCCAATACGAAGACTATCATTTTCAAACTAGAGCATAGTCATTCATGTAATGATGGCTACCTCCGGCGATTCCGGAGGAAATCTTTGGTAAGGGGTCCTTTTTTTTTTTTTTTTTTTTTGTAAATCCAGGGGTCCAGTTCAGCTGAAGAAAGAATCTTCAAGGAGTCTTCAGGGATTCTTCGGTGAAGATTTTGGCGCCAATACGAAGACTATCATTTTCAAAACTAGAGCATAGTCATTCATGTAATGATGGCCACCTCCGCGATTCCGGAGGAAATCTTTGTAAGGGGTCCTTTTTGTTTTTTTTTTTTTTTTTTTGGGGCCCAGGGGTCCAGTTCAGCTGAAGAAAGAATCTTCAAGGAGTCTTCAGGGATTCTTCGGTGAAGATTTTGGAGCCAATACGAAGACTATCATTTTCTCAAACTAGAGCATAGTCATTCATGTAATGATGGCTACCTCCGCGATTCCGGAGGAAATCTTTGGTAAGGGGTCCTTTTTTTTTTTTTTTTTTGGGGCCCAGGGGTCCAATTAAGCTGAAGAAAGAATCTTCAAGGAGTCTTCAGGGATTCTTCGGTGAAGATTTTGGAGCCAATACGAAGACTATCATTTTCTCAAACTAGAGCATAGTCATTCATGTAATGATGGCTACCTCCGCGATTCCGGAGGAAATCTTTGGTAAGGGGTCCTTTTTGTTTTTTTTTTTTTTTTTTTTGTGGGGCCCAGGGGTCCAATTCAGCTGAAGAAAGAATCTTCAAGGAGTCTTCAGGGATTCTTCGGTGAAGATTTTGGAGCCAATACGAAGACTATCATTTTCTCAAACTAGAGCATAGTCATTCATGTAATGATGGCCAACCTCCGGCGATTCCGGAGGAAATCTTTGGTAAGGGGTCCTTTTTTGTTTTTTTTTGTGGGGCCCAGGGGTCCAATTCAGCTGAAGAAAGAATCTTCAAGGAGTCTTCAGGGATTCTTCGGTGAAGATTTTGGAGCCAATACGAAGACTATCATTTTCTCAAACTAGAGCATAGTCATTCATGTAATGATGGCTACCTCCGGCGATTCCGGGAAAATCTTTGGTAAGGGGTCCTTTTTTTTTTTTTTTTTTTTTTTGTGGGGCCCAGGGGTCCAGTTCAGCTGAAGAAAGAATCTTCAAGGAGTCTTCAGGGATTCTTCGGTGAAGATTTTGGCGCCAATACGAAGACTATCATTTTCAAACTAGAGCATAGTCATTCATGTAATGATGGCCACCTCCGCGATTCCGGAGGAAATCTTTGGTAAGGGGTCCTTTTTTTTTTTTTTTTTTTTTTTTTTTTTGGCCCAGGGGTCCAATTCAGCTGAAGAAAGAATCTTCAAGGAGTCTTCAGGGATTCTTCGTGAAGATTTTGGAGCCAATACGAAGACTATCATTTTCTCAAACTAGAGCATAGTCATTCATGTAATGATGGCTACCTCCGGCGATTCCGGAGGAAATCTTTGGTAAGGGGTCCTTTTTGTTTTTTTTTTTTTTGGCCCAGGGGTCCAATTCAGCTGAAGAAAGAATCTTCAAGGAGTCTTCAGGGATTCTTCGGTGAAGATTTTGGAGCCAATACGAAGACTATCATTTTCAAACTAGAGCATAGTCATTCATGTAATGATGGCTACCTCCGCGATTCCGGAGGAAATCTTTGGTAAGGGGGTCCTTTTTTTTTTTTTTTTTTTTTTTTGGGGCCCAGGGGTCCAATTCAGCTGAAGAAAGAATCTTCAAGGAGTCTTCAGGGATTCTTCGGTGAAGATTTTGGCGCCAATACGAAGACTATCATTTTCTCAAACTAGAGCATAGTCATTCATGTAATGATGGCTACCTCCGGCGATTCCGGAGGAAATCTTGGTAAGGGTCCTTTTTTTTTTTTTTGACCCAGGGGTCCAGTTCAGCTGAAGAAAGAATCTTCAAGGAGTCTTCAGGATTCTTCGGTGAAGATTTTGGAGCCAATACGAAGACTATCATTTTCTCAAACTAGAGCATAGTCATTCATGTAATGATGGCTACCTCCGGCGATTCCGGAGGAAATCTTTGGTAAGGGGTCCTTTTTTTTTTTTTTTTTGTGGGGCCCAGGGGTCCAATTCAGCTGAAGAAAGAATCTTCAAGGAGTCTTCAGGGATTCTTCGGTGAAGATTTTGGCGCCAATACGAAGACTATCATTTTCTCAAACTAGAGCATAGTCATTCATGTAATGATGGCTACCTCCAGCGATTCCGGAGGAAATCTTTGGAAAGGGTCCTTTTTTTTTTTTTTTTTTGTGGGGCCCAGGGGTCCAGTTCAGCTGAAGAAAGAATCTTCAAGGAGTCTTCATGGATTCTTCAGAAGATTTGGCGCCACCACGTAAGACTATCATTTTCAACCAAAGCACAGTCATTCATAATGATGGCTACCTCGCATTCCGAGGAAATTTTTGGTAAGGGGTCCTTTTTTTTTTTTTAGGGGCCCAGGGCTGTCCAATTCAGCTGAAGAAAGAATCTTCAAGGAGTCTTCAGGATTATTCGGTGAAGATTTTATGCCATTACAAGACTATGCATTTTCAAAACTAGAGCATAGTCATTCATGTAGTGATGGCTACCCTCCGGCGATTCCGGAGGAAAATCTTTGGTAAGGGGTCCTTTTTTGTTTTTTTTGCCCAGGGGTCCAGTCTTAGCTGAAGAAAGAATCTCAAGGAGTCTTCTTCTAGGGATTCTTCGAGAAGATTTTGAGCCAATACGAAGACTATCATTTTCTCAAACTATAGTATAGTCATTCATGTAATGATGGCTTACCTTCAAGCATTCGGAGGAAATCTTTTGCAAGGGGTCCTTTTTTTGTTTTTGTTTTTTTTATGGGGCCCAGGGTTCAATTCAGCTGAAGAAAGAATCTTCATGAGTCTTCAGGGATTCTTCGGTGAAGATTTTGGCGCCACCCTAAGACTATCATTTTCTCAAACTGGAGCATAGTCATAAAGGCTACCAGGCGATTCCGGATAAATGGTAGGGGTCCTTTGAAATTTTTGTAAATGATAGTTCCAATACAGCTGAAGAAAGAGTCTTCAAGAAGTCTTCAGATTCTTCGAGAATATTTTGGGAGCCAATAAAGACTATCATTTTCTAAAACTAGAGCATAGTCATTCATGTAATGATACCAGCTGATCTAAATGGTAGAAATTCCTTTTTGAAATTGAAAATGACACCTGTTCCAGTTACAGCTGAAGAAAGAATCTTCAAGGAGTCTTCAGGGAATTTTGGTGAGGATTTGGAGCCAATATGAAGACTATCATTTTCTAAAACTAGAAGCATAATCATTCATGTATGATGGCACCCCGGCATTCCGAGAAATCTTTTGCTAAGGGTCCTTTTTGTTTTTTTTTTGTAGGGCCCAGGGGTTCAATTCAGCTGAAGAAAGAATCTCAAAGAGTCTTCAGGATTCTTCGGGTGAAGATTTTGAGCCAATACGAAGACTATCATTTTCTCTCAAACTAGAGCATAGTCATTCATGTAATGATGGCCACCTCCCCGCAATTCCGGAGGAAATCTTGGTAGGGGGTCCTTTTTTTTTTTTTTTTTTTTTGTGGGACCCAGGGGTCGAGTTCAGCTGAAGAAAGAATCTTTCATGAGTTCAGATTCTTTCGGTGAAGATTTTATACAAAACGAAGACTATCATTTTCAAACTATAGCATAGTCATTCATGTATGATGGTTACCTCCGGCGATTCGAGGAAATCTTTTGCAAGGGGTCCTTTTTTTTTTTTTTTTTGTGGGGCCTAGGTCCAATTCAGCTGAAGAACGAATCTTCAAGGAGTCTTCAGGGATTCTTCGTGAAGATTTGCACCAATATGAAGACTATCATTTTCAAACTAAAGCATAGTCATTCATGCAATGATGGCTACCTCCGGCGATTCCCGAGGAAACTTTGGTAAGGGGTCCTTTGTTTGTTTTTTTGTTTTTTTTTTGCCCAGGGGTCCAGTCAGCTGAAGAAAGAATCTCTCAAGGAGTCTTCTAGATTCTTCGGTAGAGATTTTGGACAATTCAAGACTACATTTTCTCAAACTAGAGCATAGTTATTCATGTAATGATGTATACAATCCAGCGATTCCGGAGGAAATCTTGGTAGGGGGTCCTTTTTGTTTTTTTTTTTTTTTGTCTAGGGTCCAGTTCAGCTTGAAGAAAGAATCTTCAAGGGAGTCTTCAGGATTCTTCAGTGAAGATTTTGGCACCAATACGAAGACTATCATTTTCTCAAACTAGAGCATAGTCATTCATGTAATGATGGCCACCTCCAGCGATTCCGGAGATGAATCTTTGGTAAGGGTCCAATTTGTTTTTTTTTTTTTTGTAATGATGGTTACCTCCGCAGAGAGGAACCAGTTCAGCTGAAGAAAGAATCTTCAAGGAGTCTTCATGGATTCTTCAGAAGATTTTGGAGCCAACACGAAGACTATCATTTTCTCAAACTAGAGCATAGTCATTCATGTAATGATGGCTGCCCTCCAAGATTCCGGAGGAAATCTTTTAAGGGTCCTTTTTTTTTTTTTTTTTTTTTTAGGGGCCCAGGGTCCAGTTCAGCTGAAGAAAGATTCTTCAAGGAGTCTTCAGGGGATTCTTTTCGTGAAGATTTTGGCGCTAACACGAAGACTATCATTTTCTCAAACTAGAGCATAGTCATTCATGTAATGATGGCTTCCAAGCATTCGGAGGAAATCTTGCAGTGTCCTTTTTTTTTTTTTTTTTTTTTTGTGGGCCCAGGTCCAGTTCAGCTGAAGAAAGAATCTTCAAGGAGTCTTGGGATTCTTCAGTGAAGATTTTGGCACCAATACGAAGACTATCATTTTCAAACTAGAGCATAGTCATTCATGTAATGATGGCTACCCCTCAAAGTGATTCCAGGAGGAAATCATTGGTAAGGGGTCCTTTTTGTT